>NC_133326.1:238807196-239107196 GCF_042186555.1 Aquarana catesbeiana | reverse complement strand
GGTATACAGTCAGGATAGTACAAATACCCCCCAAAATGACCCCCTTTTGGAAATTAGACAGCCTATGATATTTAGTAAAAGGCATGATGAGTTTTTTAAAGTTGTAATTTTTGGGGGAAAATGAAGAATTTAAATACATTTTTTTTCAAGTTGTCATTTTAAGTAATATCTCACACGCAGCATAGGTTTAATAATAATTACACCCCAAAACACATTCTGCTATGCCATCAAAGTATGGGGATACCACATGTGTGAGACTTTTTTACAGCCTAGATGCATAGAGGGGCCCAAAATCCAAGGAGCATAAAATACACATAAGCTATACATCTAATTTTCTGACTACCTATCACATTTGTGGAGGTCCTGGAGCACCAGGATAGTGGAAACATTCACAAATGACCCCATTTTGGAAATCAAACACCCCAAGGTATTTTCTAAGAGGCATAATGCCTCTTGCCACAAGTTTTTGGAAACTTCAGGAAAGAAAATGAAAATGTATTTTGTTTTACACAAAGTTGTCAATTAAATACTTCAACCCTGGAAGGATTTGCCCCCTTCCTGACCAGGCCATTTTTTTGCAATACGCCACTGCATCGATTTAACTGACAATTTCGTGGTCGTGCGACGCTTTACCCAAACAAAATTGACAGGCTTTTTCCCACAAATAGAGCTTTCTTTTGGTGGTATTTGATCACCTCTGCGGTTTTTATTTTTTGAGCTATAAACAAAAAAACGACAATTTTGAAAAATAAATATTTTTAACTTTTTACTATAATAAATATCCAAAAAAACAAAAACAAACGTCTTCATCAGTTTAGACCGATATGTAGTCTTCTACATATTTTGGGTAAATAAGCGTATATTGATTTGTTTGCACAAAAGTTATAGCGTCTACAAAATAGGGGATATATTTATGGCATTTTTATTATTATTATTTTTTTTTACTACTAATGGCAGAGATCTGCGTGACTGCAACATTGCGCTGACAGATCGGACACTTTTGACATTTATACAGCACTCAGAGCTAAAAATAGCCACTGATTACTGTATAAATGTCACTGGCAGGGAAGGGGTTATCATTAGGGGGCGATCAAGGGGTTAAGTGTGTCCTAGGGAGGTGTTTCTAACTGTGGGACGAAGGGACTGAGTGGGAGTAGAGAGAGATTGCTGTTCCTGATTACTAGGAACAGCAGATCTCTCTCTACTTACCTGAGAGAATGGGGATCTGTCTGTTTACAGATCCGCCTGCCACACGCATCGGCTCCGGCGTCGCGCTGTGGGTGCACGCACGCCCCCTAGAGCTCTTAAAGCGGCCAATGTACACCTACGGCGATTAGCCCAGGAGAGCCAACCTGCCACGGTATAATGACGGCGGCTGGTCGGCAAGCAGTTAATAAGATATTTCTAACATACATCATAGGCATACTTAGAATTACACCTAAAAACACACTCTGCTACTCTTTCTGAGTAAGGGGATACCAATATGTGAGACTTTTTCTCAACCTAGAACACAGAGGGGCCCAAAATCCAAGGAGCTCCTTCAGGCTTTCTAGGGTCATAAATTACGCATCTAATTTCCTGACTACCTTTCACATTTTTGGAGGCCCCAGAGCACCAGGAAAGTGGAAACACCCATAAAATGACCACATTTTGGAAAGCAAACACCTCAAGGTATTTTCTCAGAGGCATGGTGAGTCTTTTGAAGACTTCATTTTTTTGCCATAAATATTTGGAAAATGCGGAATGAAAATGATTTTTTTTACACAAAGTTGTCAATTAATACGATATTTCTCACATACAGCATGGGCATACTTATTATTACAACCCAAAACACATTCTGCTACCTCTGAGTATGGCGATACCACATGAGACTATTTCAGTGCCTGGACTGATTATTATTATATATTGTATATTGTGTATCACACAAATCAATCAATTGTATCAAAAGCAATGTACTGTAATGGCCGCCACTATATGAGTGGTCAGGAAATATAGCTTAGTGTAGCTTAATGTAGCGTCACCTATAGCAGCCCCAGTTCCTATAAGCTAAGCAAACCTAGCCTACTGGTACATGGCTGCCCCCAGGAATGTAATCCTCACTGGCCAGGAAGTACAGGAGGCTAAAGAAAGAAAGAACAAAAAAGTTCCTTTGGTTCCAGGAGTGCAGGTGTCTACAGGGGATGGATGGTACTGGTGTCATCCAGGAACATAGTCAGTGCAGATGGGCCAGTTCAGGCACAGGCAGAGACATGGTCAACATATGGGCAAAAGATTGGTCCAGGCAATAGGCAGAAACATGGTCAATGAATAAGCAAATCAGGAACACTAACTCTATCTGCACTGGTCTGCTGACACTGTGGCTGGTGTGGTAGTGATCGTAGAATTGCGATTTGCTGCACCAGTAGGGCCTAATTTACACGTGAGGTTGAGGGATGGTAAAACCGTGCAGTTGATCCACAGTTTTACCATCCCTCAACTGCTACCTCCTTTAGCTGCAGAGGTGGTGGCTGGGGGTGTACACCATGGCTGAGAAGCTTTCTGTGATGAGGGACACTGTAACTGGGTTGGCAGTATTTAGGGACAATATGGCTGGCGTGGCAGTGATCATGGACAATGAGACTGGTGTTGCAGTGATCAGGGACACTATGACTGGTGTGGCGGTGATTAGGGACACTGTGAGTGGGTGGCAGTGATTAGGGGCATTGACTAGTGACAGTATGCTAAAAAATATATATATAATTTGTTTACTATTATTTTTTTACATTTTTTTTTTTACATACTATCACCAGAGTAGTGCAGTGCCACCATAGTGATGATCACTGGAAAAGCAATTGTTTTAACTGTCATGAATGGCTTCCATTGATTTGGCCCTGTACCATGTGATCACTGTAACCCATCAGAACAATCACAATAGTAAGCAATGCTGTCATGTATGGAAGCCATTAATGACAGTTGTTTATTTATGATCATGTGATGTGATTGCTCTGATTGGTCATAGTGATCACATGGTATCTGGGCCAATCACAGTGGCCCGGTACTGAGTACCATGGTCTTCTTTGTCTACCAGTCACAGCTGTCACAGGATTGTGATGCTGCGTGCTCCAGGGGGTGTGCAAATGGGAGGAGTTAATGTCCTCCCAGGATAACCGAGCATCTGCCCGGCCATTTATGTACACTGGCTGGGTGGGGAGCAATTAAAGGTTTTGCAGGAATTTATGGCAAGTACTGGTCATGTACTTTACAAAAATAAAAAAAAATCCCAGCATGCTTACCAGCTAGCCTGCAAAAAAGACCAAACTGAACCTATCTAACAATTAATTTTAAAACAGAGGGTTAGTGGCACACATTTGCAAATATAAGTGTAAGCTGCAGTGCCCACATAAAGGCTCCTCTGTATACTTTTCTAACTCTATGGTTTTGAGAGTCTCCAAATTGGAGCACATATAGCAAGGGATAGATTAAGGGCACGTCTGTCTAGGAGGTGCCCACTTCTCCTTAAAGGTACAGGGACATGCTGGACACCCAGCAAGAGTGCAATGGCAGCTGAAGGCATCCAGCATGTTCCTACACCAAATCCAGCTGACAAGCTGTGCAAACAAGTGGCAACCACCCCAATCCATAACTAGCCTTTGCAGTACGGGGCACATGGAAGTGCAATGTACATCACAAACAAACAAAAATTTCCCAGCACACTTACCAGCTATCCTGCAAAAAGACCAAATTGACTTAGTCTAACAATTCACTTTAAAGACAGAGGGTTAGTTGCACACATGTGCAAATCAATGTGTAAGCAGCAGTGCCCACATCAAGGCTCCTCTGTATACATGTGTCCTTACTCTCTAGTTTTGAGAGTCTCCGAACTGTAGCACATATAGCAGAGGATAGCTTAAAGGCGGGTCTGCCTAGGGGCTTCCCACTCCTCCTTAAAGGTACAGGGAGATGCTAGATGTCCAGCAAGAGCACAAGGGCAGCTGAAGGCATCCAGCATTTCCCTGCATCAAATCCATCTGACAAGCTGTGCAAACAAGTGGCAACCACCCCAATCCATAACTAGCCTTTGCAGTAAGGTGCACATGGAGGGGCATCACACATCACCAGGGCCGTCTTAATAGCATCATGGGCCCCTGGGAAAAGTAATGCTCTGGGGCCCCTACAATGGAGACAGAGCAGGTAAACAGACATCAAGTAGGTAGGGGGCAGACAAGCGGAGCTTCCCCTTTTGGGTGGAGCGCCGCATTAACTACATGAGCAATCATTCTGTACAGGAAAGAAACAGTGGGAAAATACTACATACATAAAGTAACAAAGCTGTCCTGTGTATATAATATATCTGCTAGATTGATGCCTCCCCAGCACTCTGAGCCCTCTACACCCCAGATATCCCCCCAGGACTCTGACCCCTCTACACCCCAGATATCCCCCTAGCACTCTGACCCCTCTACACCCCAGATATCCCCCAAGCACTTTGACCCCTCTACACCCCATATATCCCCCCAGCACTGTGACCCCTCTACATCCCAGATATCCCCCAGCACTCAGACCCCTCTACACCCCAGATATCCTTCCAGCACTCTGACCCCTCTACACCCCAGATTTCCCCGCAGCACTCAGACCCCTCTACATCCCAGATATCCCCCCAGCACTCTGACCCCTCAACACCACAGATATCCCCCAAGCACTCTGACCCCTCTACACCCCAGATATCCCCCCAGCACTCTGACCCATCTTCACCCTAGATATCCCTCCAGCACTCTGACCCCTCTACACCCCAGATATCCCCCCAGCACTCTGACCCCTCTACACCCAGATATTCCCCAAACACTCTGACCCCTCTACACCCCAGATATCCCCCCCAGCACTCTGACCCATTTTCACCCTAGATATCCTCCCAGCACTCTGACCCCTCTACACCCCAGATATCCCCTCAGCACTCTGACCCCTCTACATCCCAGATATTCCCCCAGCACTCTGACCCCTCTACACCCCAGATATCCCCCAAGCACTCTGACCCCTCTACACCCCAGATATCCCCCAAGCTTTCTGACCCCTCTACACCCCAGATATCCCCCCAACACTCTGACCCATCTTCACCCTAGATACCCCCCAGCACTCTGACCACTCTACATCCCAGATGTCCCCCCAGCACTCTGACCCCTCTACATCCCAGATATCCCCCCAGCGTTCTGACCCCTCTGCACCCCTGATATTCCCCCAGCGCTCTGACCCCTCTACACCCCAGATATCCCCCCAGCACTCTGACCCCTCTACACCCCAGATATCCCCCCAGGACTCTGACCCCTCTACACCCCATATATCCCCCCAACACTCTGACGCCTCTACACCCCAGATATCCCCCCAGGACTCTGACCCCCCTACATCCCAGATATCCCCCAAGCACTCTGACCCCTCTACACCCCAGATATCCCCCCAGCACTGTGACCCCTCTACATCGCAGATATCCCCCAGCACTCAGACCCATCTACACCCCAGATATCCCCCCAGCACTCAGTCCCCTCTACACCCTAGCTATTCCCCCCGGCACTGTTACAATATACCATAAGATACCCCTTGTATTGTGGCTCAAGGACCAGCTGCTTTGGGGAAAGTGCAGAGGCCCCCCATGCAGCTGGGGCTCCTGGGCAGTGCCCAGGTGTACCCACTCATTAAGACAGCCCTGCACATCACAAACAAACAATAATTTCCCAGCACACTTATCAGCTAGCCTGCAAAAAGACCAAATTGACCCTGTCTAACAAGTAATTTTAAAGACAGAGGGTTAGCTGCACACATTTGCAAATATATGTGTAAGCTGCAGTGCCCACATCAAAGCTCCTCTGTATACTTCGGTCCTAACTCTATAGTTTTAAGAGTCTCCAAATTGCAAAAAGGAGCACATTGATGGTTATGTACTACATGTGACAACAATCTCCTGTATTCTTCATATGTCTGGATTATGGGGTTGGGTGTCATGACAGAAGCCTTTGTTACTAAAAAATAACATCCAAGCAAAAGCATGTCAAAAGCATGTGAGAAAATGTGTTAGGACCAAAGTTGAACTATTTGGCCATAATTCCAAAAAGTATGTTTGGCACAAAACCTACTTTTCACATCATCAACAAAATACCATACAGTGAAACCTGGCGGTGGCAGAATTATGATTTGAGGTTATTTTTCCTCAGCAGGATCTGTGTTTTAATCAAGGTAAAGGGACTTATGAACTTATGTATGTTCCAAACATCAGTCAATTTTGGCACAAAACCTTCAGGCCTCTGCTAAAAAGCTAAAGATGAAGAGGAATTTCACCTTTCAGCACAACAACGACACAGGGCATACCTCAAAATTAACAAAAGAAGGGCTTCACCAGAAGAAAATCAAAGTTTTGGAGGACCCACCCAGAGCTCAGACCTGATTCCAATTGAAAAACTGTGGGGTGACCTGAGGAGAGCTGTGAATAGGAGATGCCCCCACAATCTGAGAGATTTTAAGCACTTTTGAAAGGAAGAGTGGGCAATGATTCCCAAGGCAAGATGTGCCATGCTGATAGACTCCTACCCCAAAAGACTGAACGTTGTCATAAAATCAAAGGGTGCTTCAACAAAGTATTAGTTTAACCTCCCTGGTGGTATGATTATGTCAGATTTTTGCGTCTCAAAGTGGTACATTGTTTTGCATGGAAATTTCGAAATGATTTGATACAGTAATGTAATTTGTAAGGTTACAGTGTACTATATTGTTATGTTTTTTTCACTTTTTGAATTTGCCACCGAGCTCCTTCCCCGAGCGTCGTGACGCTCGCAGGGAACGGAGCCTGGAACAGTGATAGATCAAGCGGAGTACACAGCCTGCAGACACAACGGGGAGACATCTCAGGTTCCTGGGGACAAGGTAAGTAACTTTCCCAGGATACTGAGATGCAATCCCGAGTGTGGCTCGGGGGTTACCGCTTTTGGTAATGGAAAATTCACCCCGAGCCACACTCGGGATTACCGCCAGGGAGGTTAAAGCGTAACTCCACTTTTGTTTAGAACACAACATTACCCACTGGGTGATCTGTGTACATTGCAAGGAATATAACAACCTATGTTGCAGACTCCTACCTTTTGTTATTCTGAAGAAATCACTGTTTGTTCCTCTGTTCCTCTGTTCTGAGATGGTCTAATGGGAGTGATTTCATAATTATCAATCAGCTGTGCAGCTGCAGAGCACTAAAGAAGAAATCTGCTGGGCCTGCATCCATTTAGACATGTGCCAATTGGGAATATCTCACCAAAAATTACATTTTTTTTGCAGGGGATGCCTGAAATCTGACTTGTATCTTAGGCAGACTTCTGGGAAAATTGGTGAGCCAATCACACAAGCAGGAAATTATGTTTCCGGGGTGTGTTCACTACACATTCTGTGTACAGAACAACTCCAGGTACCCATATTGCATTGCATTTTCAGAAAATTACATTGGCTGCAGATTGAAAAGGAAAGGTCATTTTTAATAACATTCAATTACAATATGACTTGTGTCGCATTTATTTGCTATTTTTCCCCATGAAAGTGGAGTTACCCTTTAAGGGTGTGCATATTTTTGCAACCACATTATTGTAAGTTTTTTACTGTTTTTTTTCCCCTTTAAAGTTGTCAGTTTATTTTTTATTGAATTGTACAGGTTATAGGTCACATTAAAGGTGAAAAATATTTAGAAGTAAATTATCTTGATCTGACTTTTTACAAAAAACAACTGTTTTTCAAGAGTGTGTAGACTTTTTCTTTCCACTGTAAATATAAGGCAGTGTGCAAATTACAGAAAAAATGCATTTTTTTATATTCCTTATATATCCTTATATATTTTTTAAAAAAAGCAAATTAAATAAGACTATCACAGGATGTAAAATTGGTCAGGGTAGACTATAAATGCAAAAACAAAAAAAAAAAATGTTAAAATATATATAAATGTGTAAAATGCTAAGTATATGCTATAATTTATATACCTAGTATAGTATTTTGAATAATCACTAGTGGAATGCTGGATGGGGTTGAGTCACCACATAGCAGTAAATTCGAATGTGCCTAGTAAAGTTTTGTTTGAGAACTTTTTCAGCAAGTTAAGCCGCGTACACACTAGCGGAATGTCCGACAGAAAAAGTCTGACAGAAGCTTTTCATCGTCTATTCCTATCCTGTGTAAGCCTTATCTGACTTTTTTTTTTTTAATTCTGACAGATCAAGGGCGTGGTTAGCCGGTACAGAAGATGGCCGCTTGAACTAAGAGCTCCTCAGTGAGGGAGAACAACGGAGCGTTCCTAGCCTGTCAGACACAGCGGACCGGAGCCATCTCTACCCCAGAGCTCCAGAACAAACCGTCCTACGTAAACAGGTGGGAGATCATCAGCCCAAAAAGCTCACTACCTTCCTGTTTCCACCGGAGACCAAGGTCAGTGATACACAAGATGGCGGCGGCTTCATCACGCCATGGGAGGCTTACACAGATCTCCCAGATGAACATTAGGGAGAAATGGACATATTAGCACTCCCCCTGTCCCCCACACAAAGCACAGAGACAGGTCCCCTTACTAACAGCCCACCCAAAGCCAGGATGCAGATGGATGCACCGCTCCCAAAGCAGCCCCAGGCAGCATTTATAACACAGGCCTTCAATACGCTTCAATCTAACCAGGCCTAGCACAGCTCCATGGCCTCCTTCCCCACCTCAGGGCAGCCAGTTATGGATACTACCCTGAAAAATATACTTATGTCCCTGCAAACATCTTTGATGACAGATCTCTCCTCTCTGTTTCATAAAATCAATACAGATATGGGTGCTATAGATCAAAGGGATACTACCATAAAAAAGGGCATGGCTGAATGTACAAACACAGTAAACGATCTGATTGACACATATGAGGAGGTGAAGGATGAGCAAGAATGGGTCCAGGCCAAGCTGGCCGATTTAGAGGACCTCTCCAGACGCAATAACGTGAAGCTAAGGGGGGTCCCTGAGAATGTACCACCAGCAGACCTGCCAAAATACGCCAGAGATCTTTTACACACCATCCTACCAGATGCTTCGCCCAGAGACATTATCATTGACAGGATACATAGAATAGCGAAGCCCTCCCACTTAGCAGCAACAGTACCACGGGATGTACTCATGCGGGTACATTTCTTTCACATAAAAGAGAAACTGATGTATGAGGCAAGGAATAAATCACCGCTACCCCGCCCGTATGATGGAATTCAGATATTCCCAGACCTTTCCAAGTACACGCTTCAGCTCAGGAGAAATCTGAACCCTATTACAAAAGGACTCTACAACCACAAAATCGTGTACAAGTGGAGATATCCTGCGACACTCCTCATAATGAAAAATGGCGCCACCCACATTGTCAATAACCTGCAGAAGGAAATGCAGCTACTACATGAATGGGGCATAATCCTTGAAACCCCAGCTAATATTACACTGCCTCTACCACAACGCCACAACCTCGCCGCTACCAAGGAACCAAAGGATATCAGTCCCGGATTACTACCTGACCATGACAGGGTGACATCAACAATGATAATTCTCCCTCACTGCTCACTGTTCACTGTTGAACACTTAGTTCTTTCAAATTACTAACTGTTTCCCCCTACAGCGGCTTAGCTGATTCCAGCTTGTTTATAGGTTTACTCACGCCGCATCTCTTCCTATATTACCCGAGTTACGCATTACAGGAAAGTTTTCAGTGGTATACCTGTGTTCCTATTATTTTTTTTGTTCTTGCAGTTATTCTGACGTGTTGTCTTTTCATCGGTTCCTGCTCTAAGCTCATATCACCATCGATACCCCCACCTCATGTACCCCACATCTCTGTACGAGTGAAATCTCTCTACCTCTCGCCTGCTACCACATTACTGTAAGTGTTTACCATCTCATTTCCCACTTCACAAACCACTGTAATCCAGACATGCCGCTTAATATTTTATCACTGAACGCAAAGGGACTCAATCATCCAGCTAAAAGGCATTCTCTATGGCTCACCGCGGAAAAACTCCAAAGTGACATTATCTGTGTCCAAGAGACTCATTTACTGCCCAAATCAACATCCCTCTGCTCCAATAGAAAATACCCCACTATATACCATTCTACTTTCACGTCAAAGAAAAGAGGAGTCCTCATTGCTATTAAAATCAATATAGACTTCCGACTAACACAGGAGATTTCTGACCCTCAGGGTAGATTCTTAATTTTACTCTGTACCATCAACAATGTCAAATATACCCTGTTAAATATATATGCTCCCAACACCCGACAGATGTCCTTTATAAGGAAGACCGTGCGTAGAGCGCAAGAAGCTAAACAAGGCCATCTACTTATATGCGGTGACTTTAACCTGGTAGTTGACATACATATGGATACTACTTCTGCAGCGAAAAGGAGAGACTCCCCCCTGAAGCAATTCCTCACATCACAGGACTTATTTGATGTCTGGAAATACCATCACGGGTCTGAAAAAGATTACACATACTTCTCTCCACACCATAAATCTTACTCGAGAATAGACATGTTTATTATGGATAAATGGCTCTTACAAAAAATCAGTGCTTCTGTAGTCCACACCATGTCGTGGTTGGACCACGCTCCCATAACGATCTCTATTTCTGACAATGCCCACCAGAGGAATACATTTCTCTGGCGTGCTAACAATTATGTATTGCAACACCCGACCTAATCTCAGGAAATTACAGAGCATCTAAAAGAATACTTTGAACTTAACAGCGGATCGGTGGGGGATCCCGACATGGTGTGGAATGCACATAAAGCTGTCATTAGAGGTATCATAATGAAGCTTAGTCACCTCTGTAAAAAAAAGAGGACGCTCTGACTTCTCAAATTGCCCAGGTTGAAACCATACATAAAACTGACCCAAATCCACAACGACTGGCCCAACTGTTGTCACTGCGACAGGAGTTGAGGACACTACTTCTCAACTCGTTTGAACAAGTACAAGGAAAAATTAGAGCTAATAAATTTCCCTCCAATAAAGCAGGGAAATTATTGGCACAGCGTTTGAAAGGGAGAAGGACCAAAACTAGGATACCTCACATGACTCATCCACATACTAAGCAGAAGCTAACTAATCCACGAGATATAGCCAATGCGTTTTGCGACTATTACAGTGATCTATACAATATCAACAGAGACTCATCCACATCACAACCCTCCCATGACGATATTGACACATTTTTACAACAAATTACACTCCCCAAATTGTCGGACGTGCAACTGAATTAATTCTAAATTAACCCTTCACTGATCAGGAAATTCTAGCAACAATAAAATCACTTCCTCCTGGGAAAGCCCCTGGACCGGATGGCCTTACAGGGGAGTATTACCAGAAATACTCCAGCCAACTACTCCCATACCTGACTCAATTTTGCAACAACGCTGCCTCCTCTTCTAAACTCCCTAAAGAAACGTTGAACGCTATTATTGTAACACTCCCGAAACCAGTGAAGGAACCAACCTCCCCCCAAAACTTCCGTCCCATATCCCTTTTAAACTTGGATGTGAAAATTTATTCTAAAACCATTGCTAGGCACCTTCTAGAGATAATGCCAGAACTCATACATTTGGATCAGTCAGGTTTCACCAAAGGCAGACAGGCCCCCAACGCCACAAGACGTATGATTAACTTAATACATCATGCTGAGTCCAGTGGAACGCCTTCTCTGCTGCTTTCTTTGGACACAGAGAATGCGTTCGACAGGGTTTTTTCTCCAAAAAGTACTCATTAAGTTTGGATTCAAAGACCATATCTATAGGGCATTAAGGCACTTTACACCAACCCATCTGCACAAGTCTACTCCTCAGACATGCTGTCCCAACCGTTCAATATAACCAATGGTACATGCCAGGGATGCCCCCTGTCACCATTGATATTCAACTTACTAATGGAGCCCCTGGCAGAACGCATACGTTCGAACCCCTTAATCACAGGGCTGACAATAGAAACAACCTCACATAAAATAAGTCTTTTCGCAGACGACGTCATCCTAATCCTGTCCAAACCAACAACCTCTTTAGCGGAAGCATACAAACTGCTAGAATGGTTCGGAAAGGTCTCCTACTATAAACTTAACGCATCCAAATCACATATTTTAGATCTCAAACTTGACGCCACAACAAAAATTTTGCTACAGACGCAATATCCGTTCTCCTGGCCGGACAGAAGCATCCCCTACCTAGGGATCCACCTTACTAGAACTGTCAAACACCTTTTCTCAGATAACTACAAACCTCTCCTCGCCAAACTACACCTAGACACCCACTCCATAACTAAACAGGAACTATCATGGTCCGGGAGACTTGCAGCTTTTAAAATGCTCCATTTATCACAAATCCTCTACCTATTCAGAACCCTCCCTATTTCCATACCCAATTACTTCTTCAAATCTCTCCAAACCTTATTCAATAAATGCATTTGGAAAGGGTCTAAACCCAGGTGTGCACACTCTAAGCTTATGAAACACAAAACAGCGGGGGGCTCAGGAACAATAAATTTTGAAGACTATTACACTGCTTCATTACTAGATCAACTTACTGAATGGTTCCGCCCAGACCCTCCTAAATTATGGAGTAAAATAGAAACTCTGTCGTTGGTATGTCCAAATCTGAAAGAATGGTTGATGAGCATTCCCTTGGGAAATAAAATTCCTTCAGCGTTATCCCCCACCATGATAGCTTCGGCTAAAGCTTGGACCAACTTGATCCATGACAATGCCAAACACTCCACCAACCCAGGGATACCAATCCCTATACAATCTTTCCAGCATCTCTCACCAGATCTATCTCTGCTCAGATGGCGCAAATTTGGAATAGTGCACATTCATAATCTTCTCAGAGAATCCCACATAAAATCCTTTCAACTCCTCCAAAGTGAATTTAAACTGCTTTCTACCTAGTTTTTTTACTTACATTAGAGTCAAACATTGCCTGAAACAGATACACTTACCTCTATACACGGTCCACCCAAAGGCCTGGGAACAACTAAACAACACCTCTCACAAACCTAAAGGAATATCCCTCTTTTATAACATACTTCAGCAGAAGCTCGTCAAGTCGTCTCCCTACACTCATTGGGAGCACGACTTGGGGAACACATACACGAACCACCAATGGCAACAAGCACTATGATCTATTTACAAAGCCACTAAATGCTCCAAACTCTGGGAAATAACCCAAAAACTGTCTCTGAGATGGTATCTAACCCCATCAAAACTGGCATCGTTCACCTCAAACACTAATGACAAGTGTTGGAGATGTAACTCGGCCAAAGGGGATATTCTTCACATAATGTGGGACTGCATTTCTATCCAAACATATTGGAAAACTACCTTACCTATTCTATCGGACATATCCAACCACCACATACCCCCTACGCCTGACTTAGTGATTTTAAACCTAAACATAGACCAGATACCCCAACCCACCAGACATGTGGTCACATATATTCTATTGGCCGCTAGATTTAGCATAACTAGACTATGGAAAACAACAAAGGCCCCAACCATAGAGCAAACCTTAGACTTGGTAAACACACACTATGGATACGAAATGACAATGGCTTCTAGTGGTGATTACATGCTTAAGCACAAGATCCAGTGGTCTCCATGGGAGAGATGGGCAGGAGCCGAAAAATTTCTTTAACAGAGTTGTAACTTAGTTGATCCAGACGTGATACGGTAACAAGTTAGAATTCAATTGTATACTCACTGTTGGAATACAGGTTATATACAATGTAATCATAACATTGTCCCCAGGCAACAAAAGAGATCCCATTTGGGGTTCCTGGGGACCATAACAACATATATATGTACAAGCCTATATTTATTGATTGAGTCTTGCTATAAAATTTTCCTGTTAGTAGTTTTACTTATATATTTCTGTTCATTAATAATATGCGATTTCCAATGAACGAGTACAATGTGTACATTGTATTTATCTGTATTTGATTTATCTGGATTTGATTTTGAATAAAAATCTATTGAAAGAAAAAAATTCTGACAGACCTAGAAATAGAACATGTTCTAAATATTTCCGACGGAACCAATTTCTATCGGGAAAACCGATCGTCTGTATGCTGTTCTGACGGACCAAAAACGACGCATGCTCTGAAGCAAGTACGAGACGAAAGCTATTGGTTACTGGCTATCGAACTTCCTTTTTCTAGTCCCGTCATAACTGTTGTACGTCACAGCTTTCTTGACGGTCGACTTTGGTCGGACTTTGGGTTGACCGTGTGTAGGCAAGACCGCTTGAATGGAATTCTATCGGAGTTCCGTCGGAGAAACCTTTGGAGTTTATTCCGACGGCAAAGCCGGTCATGTGTACGCGGCATTAGTGTAACCTATAGTCGGCATTAGTGTAATTAGTGTAACCTATAGATATGTTTTGATTTTATTTGAAGAAATAACTGAATTTTA
Source organism: Aquarana catesbeiana (assembly GCF_042186555.1). Classification (NCBI taxonomy): domain Eukaryota; kingdom Metazoa; phylum Chordata; class Amphibia; order Anura; family Ranidae; genus Aquarana; species Aquarana catesbeiana. The sequence goes on along the minus strand of NC_133326.1, from coordinate 239,092,743 downwards.
TATATTATTATTATTATACAGGATTTATATAGCGCCAACAGTTTATGCAGCACTTTACAATATAAAAGGGAGACAATACAGTTATAATACAATAAGATACAGGAGGATTAAGAGGGCACTGCTCAGAAGAGCTTACAATTTAATAGGGTGGGGCAGGTTGTACAAAAGGTTGTAACTGTGGGGAATGAGCTAATGGAAGTGGTAAAAGATTAGTTAGAGACGTTATAAGCTTTCCTGAAGAGATGAGTTTTCAGGGATCGCCTGAAGGTAGCAAGAGTAGGGGATAGCTGGACAGGTGGAGGTAGCGAGTTCCAGAGGATGGGAGAGGCTCTGGAGAAATCCTGGAGACAAGCATGAGAGGAGGAGACAAGAGAGCTTGAGAGTAGGAGGTCTTAAGAAGAGTGGAGAGGACGATTTGGGTGATATTTGGAGACAAGGTTGGTGATGTAGCTCGGGGTAGAGTTGTGAATGGCTTTATATGTTGTGGTTAGTATTTTGAATTTAATTTGCTGGGTGATTGGGAGCCAGTGTAGGGATTATATAGTATAATTCAAAATATTCTATTGTACTTCACACAATCTGGCAGAAGACTGGATATTCATTAGATTATTCATATACAGTAATCTATAGACTAGGTGTCAAAAGCTCTTTCAGATGTCAAACTTCACAATAAACCTTAATGGTAATTGCTTCACAGACAATTTACACTTATGTACACTCACACATTATTTCTTTTGTTTGTACATTATGACTGTTGAATATTATTTTACACAACTTCTACAGAAATAATTAGGTCCCGAAAGAATTTTGCTCAAGCTTTACTTTCCAGGGTTGATAAATCAAGTCCCAAGTTTGAATTGACATTACATTTTATCATTTCTTTTTCCTCCTCAAAGTCTTCTTAATATGAGGTTTCAAGAGCTCTGTGAACTTTACATTTGAAAATCAAGGCAGTATCCTGGTAACCAAGGCGAATGCACTTTACCTCATGAAAGGACATTACTGAGATGACAGCTATGCTTTTAGGAAATGTATTAAACTCATGAAAGTCATCTATGTAAACATAGCACACCTTATCTCATTCCTCTCAGTGTATGTTTAAGTATTTTTCTTTATTGTTATAGTAATGATAGAAAATCACATGTTAGTTGTGTGACCTTTTAGTGTTAATGTGGGGAAGTTTTTGCTGTTAAAGAATATTTTCTTGCATTGGCATGTTATATATTTTCATCTAACTGTGACATGGTTTTCATTCATCACACTCTTGAACCCATTTGAAATGAAAGCATAGCCTGCAATGGCAGGGAAGATAGGGACATAAAAGCACTTGAACACAGGTCATAGTACAAACAAGAGTATTCTATGGAGTACAGAGATAAAGGCAGATGGAGGACAGTGTTATCTGGACTGCAAAACACTGCACAAAAGGTCCAGGGATTATAATGAGTCTCTGTAGATTCCTGAGCATATGGAGAGATTTGGATCTCTATATTTACCTACAATTGGTTATTTGGTTTTGCTGCACCAAAAACACAGTTTATCTATAACAAAGATCTAGAAAAAATGATGGTCCTTTAATTTAGGAATAAACTGTACTATTTATTTAGCCACTGTATGTCAGTTAGGAAAGCATTGTATAAAAATGTACAATTGATGGTAAAATTAACTAACATAGCTTAAAGTCACTTTTTATAATGTAAAAATCATATTTCCATGGTCACAATTATGTAAGTATTGTAACATTTACTTGTTCATCCAACCTTCTTAATAAATAATTTCTGTTTCATGTCAAATGTCTACCAGCAGAAGACTCTGGTTATAATTCACAGACCTTCGCCATAATCTCCTTTGCTTTCAGGAGGTTGTTAAAATCCGGACATGTTTTATGCTTCATTTTCAAACACCTTGAGAAATAATACCATAAAAATTCAAACGGCAAAAAATAATCTGATCCCAAAGAAAGTCCTTTCAGAGCACCAAGCAAAAATGTGAAATGCCCTCAGTGCTAGGAACCATAAATAATTTTAAGGAAAAGATTTACTCTTATCTTATGGCTGCTATAGCTTTATTTTCAAATGATATTATCCATGTTACATAGAACTGAAATGTTATGTTTTTTCTGAATTTTTTAATATTGTAGCCATCAAACCATATAAGATTTTTATGGAACTGAAATTATATGAAATTTGATCTAACAATCAACTTCTGTTGAACAGGGAAAGTCACACGTGGATCGAAATTCGGCCATTCCCTGCTGAACAGGCTGAATTTCGATCCATTTATGACCAGCTTTACTCCAAAAAGCAATTTAACCTGAACATTATTTTTATAACTATCTTTAATGAGTTACAAGTTGCAAGTTGGTTTTAAATGTCATAAAAGTTGCCCAAAATAAAAAGGGTCACTGTGAACAGCATAGGAAACCTCAAGGCAGAATATGGGCACCAGGAATAGTATAGGCAAAGGATGAATAAAGTCTGTGGAAACCATTTTGAAGGAGCCCAAAAAACAGCTCTGCCATCTTGGTAGAGGCCAAATTGAATGAATCTGTAAGTGCAATATTAACACTTATAGAAACTAAACACTAACAACTGGTGCTTGTTATATGATTAGCTTTTTTGTCATGTTACAGTGCCTGGAAAAAGTATTTTTAGCCCTTGACATTTTCCACATTTTGTTACAACCAAAAATGTAAATGTATTTTATTGGGATTTATGTGATATTTTATGTGATAGACCAACACATAGTGGCACATAATTGTGAAGTGGAAGGAAAATGATAAATGGTTTACAATTTTTTTTACAAATAAATATGTGAAAAGTGTGGTGTGCATTTGTATTCAGCCCCCTTTACTCTGAAACCCCTAACTAAAATCTAGTGGAACCGATTGCCTTCAGAAGTCACCTAATTAGTAAATAGAGTCTACCTGTGTGTAATTTAATCTCAGTATAAATACAGCTGTTCTGTGAAGCCCTCAGAGGTTTGTTAGAAAACCTTAGTGAACAAACAGCATCATGAAAGCCAAGGAACACACCAGACAGGTCAATAAAGTTAATAAAGGAATAAAGTTGTGAAGAAGTTTAAAGCAAGGTTAGGTTATAAAAAAATCCAAAGCTTTGAACATCTCATTGAGCACTGTTTAATACATCATCCAAAAATGGAAAGAATATGGCACAACTGCAAACCTACCAATACATGGCCATCCACCTAAACTGACAGGCCGGGCAAGAAGAGCATTAATCAGAGAAGCAGCCACGCGGCCCATGGTAACTCTGGAAGAGCTGCAGAGATCCACAGACAGCTCAGGTTGGAGAATCTGTCCACAGGACAACTATTAGTCGTGCGCTCAACAAATCTGGCTGTGCTGTCCTACTATCCCTTAGCTGACAGCCAGTTAACAAAACAGACAGAAATAACCTTGTGTTTTAATGCAAAACTGAATTTACTTCTATCAATAGTTCTGTAAACTGCAATACAATCAGAAAAACTTAGAATTACAATATGTATCACATGTGACACTTTGCAGATAATTACAACATTAAATATTACTATACAGAAGGCTTATATTTAAGTGCAGTCCAAGTGTAAAGTTAACTTTGGGAAATAATAAATAGATTTACAGGCATTTGTGTATCTAGCGGCAAATTTGAAGACCTTCACTTGTCTACATCAGAACTAAAATGGCTTCTGTAACTGAGGTAAAAACTTTATGTTGTTTAATGAGAAACTTTATTAACAAAGGTAGAACTTCCTGTTTCTTTCCTGTGAGGAACTGAACTGCAATTACAACAGGCAACCACCAGGTGTATTCAAAATGACAATCCTATAGACCAGTGGTTCTCAACCCTATCCTCAAGTACCCCCAACAAGCCATGTTTTGAGAATTTCTCTTAGTTAAAATTTGCAAAATCTGTCCAAAATACCAAGCCATTGACTCTGATTTAAAGCACCTGTGCAAGATAAAGGAAAACCTCAAAACATGGCCTTTTGGGGGTACTTGAGGACAGGGTTGAGAACCACTGCTATAGGCAATCCTATAATAGACAGCACACTGGCCTTTATGGAAGACTGGCAAGAAGAAAGCCATTAGAAGTCCCATTTGCAGTTTGCGAGAAGCCATGTGAGGGATACAGCAAACATGTGGAAGAAGGTGCTCCAGTCAGATGAGCCAAAAATTTTACTTTTTGGCCTAAAAGCAAAACGCCATGTGTGGCAGAAAACGAACACTGCACATCACCCTGAAAACACCATCCCTACCGTGAAACATGATGGTGGCAGCATCATGTTGTGGGGATGCTTTTCTACAGCAGGGACAGGGAAGCTGGTCAGAGTTGATGGGAAGATGGATGGAGCCAAATACAGGGCAATCTTAGGAGAAAACCTGTTAGCCACTTCAGCCTCTGAAGGGTTTACTCCCTTCATGACCAGGCCATTTTTTGCGATACGAAAATTGATGTCCTTTTTTCCCACAATTAGAGCTTTCTTTTGGTGGTATTTGATCACCTCTGCGGTTTTTATTTTTTGTGCTATAAACAAAAAAATACAGACAATTTCAACATTTTATTTTTAATTTTCTGCTATAAAACAATTAAAAAATGTAAAAAATCAAATTTCTTCACCAATTTAGGCCAATTGTATTCTGCTACATATTTTTGGTAAAACAATCCCAATAAGCCTATATTGATTGGTTTGCGCAAAAGCGTCTACAAACTATGGGATATTTTTATGGAATTTTGGCGGCAATCCGCGACTTACAGTGGGACTGCAACATTGCGGACACTGAGTGACACTTTTGACACTTTTTTGGGGACCAGTGACACTAATACAGTGATCAGTGCTAAAGAATATGCAATGTCATTGTACTAATGACACTGGCAGGGAAGAGGTTAAAATCAGGGGCAATCAAAATGTTAAATGTGTCTCTAGGGGGTTGTCATGGCCGAGATACAGCAAAACTTTCATAATTTATGTAGCCATCAGCTAAGGAGTCTTCATTCTAGGAGAGCATCCCCCCCAACAGAAAAGGCTGATTAAATGATCCTATCCAGTGGATAGCTGAGGACAAGATACAAAACTTATGTTGAAACAGAGAAACCTGAACAATGGCGTCACCTTACACGAAACCAGCTGACAATGGTCAAATTTGTGTTTTAAAATCCAGATAACAAAGCCTTTGATTGAAGGAAAAGCTAGGGTAAATAACCCAATTGTTTCAAAGGGTGAGATCGCCTCCCTATTAAAAACCCAATGTTGACTCAGCTTTTCCCCAGACAATGGCAGAGATGCAAAGTTAATGATGCACAAGTCACAAGTCACAAGTATATGGACATTCTATAATGAACATTTGCCAAATATGCCTAAAAGAAATAATTACATTTTGGCTATATGGGTGGGACAATTGTTTATTGAAAATCATATCATCTATGCTGATATCTAATGGAACCCATTGTCTAAACTCCAGGAAGCGTTTGTACAGCTAAACCCTTATATAAATCTTCAATTTTTAGGAAAACATTTAAATCCTGTCTACTCAGTGGTATTTTAAAATACATGTGATTATAAGTAATTCAAATTCTATATTAGATTCCAGGTCATAGATACAATTATGATTTTAGTATCTACTGACTCAATGAATACTCTGTCATAAGGTAAAAATATGATATTTTGATATAGAACAAATTAAGAATTGAGTTAAGATACCCATCATTGTTATAAAAAACATATAAATCATGACTATAGCTACATGAGAATAACCATATAGCATGTGCTGTTCCAAGATAAATAGGTCTTCATAGGATGTGCAGGAGTTACACAGTTATCCATATAGACAGTCATTTTGTGTGATATTGATTAATCAAAATTATACCGAGTGTATTGTATATTGTGTCGGTTGCCGGAGTCCCTGAATAATATAGATATATATTCATCAACCCCAATATACAGGTAGATACCCATTATGAAAGAGAACATTTTTTTTTTTTCTGAACAAATAGTTCAGAACACGTTTTTCTGCTCTCAGACACACCTAGTGTTTGAAGGTGATATTACCTGAGCTCACAAAGTAAATCATTAGATTTTTCCAACCCACGGAGAATAAGCCATACCCTCTGGGCTGAGCTTGTTATAATTTTATGAGCTTATTGTCCCAGATGGTATAAAGTATGTGAGGGCCATAGAGAAGAGACCGCAGGCCCACACGCCGGATATACTCCCTAGATGAACAAGAAGCCTGCTGATAATTGACCACTCCACATCTTGCTGGACTTTGCTACTGGAACTAATTGAATGTACTTATAATTTGTCAGGTATCTTACCCTTTTCCTGTGGTAAGATACAGACTATACAGATATTAATTAATCTTGTCCTCTCTTGTAGGGATTGTATTTTACAGTTTATATTTTAACCTTATCATGGACAATGCATAGGGTAGTTTTATAATTAATCATTTTTCTACATTAAATGTCTAGGCTGTGTGTGTTGAAGCCGTGCCTAGGTGAATTTAGGTATAGACCTGTATTACAACAAGTTAGGGCTACTGTGGTCCCAGGGAAAGTCTTTATCACCCCATTCAATCTAGTAGCTCTGTTAACCACCTCAATACTGGGCACTTTCACCCCCTTCCTTCCCAGACCAATTTTCAGCTTTCAGTGCTCTCTCACTTTGAATGACAATTACTCAGTCATGCTACACTGTACCCAAATGAAATTTTTATCATTTTGTTCACACAAATAGAGCTTTCTTTTGGTGGTATTTATTCACCACTTCATTTTTTATTTTTTGTGATATAAGCGAAAAAAGAGCGAATATTTTGAAAAAAAACCAAAATTTTCTACTATCTCTTTTAAAAAAAACCAAAAAAATTAAATTTTGTCAAAAATTTAATCAAAAATGTATTCTACCACATGTCTTTGGTAAAAAAAATCCTGATAATTGTATGATCATTGGTTTGTGTGAAAGTTATAGAGTCTACAAGCCATGCTACGCATTATTGAAAATGTATCAATCCTAATGCACTGATGGCCTAATGCACTGATCTCATTTTTTGAGGCCCTAAAATGTCAGGACAGTACAATAACCCCCCAAATGACCCCTTTTTGGAAAGAAGACAGTCTGAGGTATTTAGTAAGAGGCATAGTGAATTTTTTGAAGTTGAAATTTTTTCCCCACAATGCTTTGGAAAATTAAGAAATATAGATTTTTTTTTCTTCACTAAATTGTCATATTTACAAGTTATTTCTCACACACGGTGCAGACATAATTGCAATTACACCCCAAAATACATTCTGTTATTCGTCCTGAGTATGGCGATACCCCATGTGTGAGACTTTTCCACAGCCTGGCCACATACAGAGGCCCGACATCCATATAGCACCATCAGGCGTTCTAAAGGCATAAATTACACATTTCATTTCCTGAGTACCTATCACATTTTTGAAGGCCCTGGAGCACCAGGACAATGGAATTACCCACAAAATGACCCCATTTTGGAAAGAAAACAACCCAGTGTATATTCTATGAGGCATACTGAGTCTTTTGAACATGTCATTTCTTTCCAGAAGTTTTTGGAAAATGTGGAAAGAAAATGAAAACCTATTTTTTTCTCACAAAGTTGTCAATTTAGAAGATCTTTCTAACACATAGCATGTACATAGCCAAAATGACACCCCAAAATACATTCTGCTATTCGTCCTGCGTATGGCGATACCCCATGTGTGAGACTTTTCCACAGCCTGGCCACATACAGAGGCCCAACATCCATATAGCACCATCAGGCGTTCTAAAGGCATAAATTACACATTTCATTTCCTGAGTACCTATCACATTTTTGAAGGCCCTGGAGCACCAGGACAATGGAATTACCCACAAAATTACCCCATTTTGGAAAGAAAACAACCCAATGTATATTCTATGAGGCATAATGAGTCTTTTGAACATGTCATTTCTTTCCACAAGTTTTTGGAAAATGTGGAAAGAAAATGAAAACCTATTTTTTTTCTCACAAAGTTGTCAGTTTAGAAGATCTTTCTTACACATAGCATGTACATAGCCAAAATGACACCCCAAAATACATTCTGCTACTCATCCTGAGTATGGCGATACCCCATGTGTGAGACTTTTCCACTACCTGGCCACATACAGAGGCCCAACATGCAAGTATCACCTCCAGGCTTCTAACACATAGCATGTACACACCAAGAATTACACCCCAAAATACATTCTGCTGAGCAAAAGGTAAAAAAAAAAAAGCTCACCTGTTGTTTTAGCAGGCAGGAATACCGTTCCAGAGCAGCCAAAGCATTTGTCCAAACAGCCAAAGGAAATGTCCAGGAATTGTCCAGGCAGCAGACAGATATGGAAAAGTATGAACATGGTTCAGTACAGTCCAAGGTTTAGCAGGCAGTTCAGGTAACAGGCATAGGCATGGCCAGTCCAGGTGGCAGGCAAAGGCATGGCAAGGTCATGTGGCAGGCAAAGGCATGGCAAGGTCTTGTGGCAGGCAAAGGCATGGCCAGTTCAGGTGGCAGGCAGAGGCATGACCAGTTCAGGTGGCAGCAGGCAGCACTTTGTACATTGGGCCTTGGTCAGGTAAGACCTGAAGACAGGGGTAGAGGCTTCTTCCCACCCAAATCTCTACGAAGCCTCCGAGTCTCCAGACCCTAATCCGAGAAAACTAAAAACCCAGAGGAAAATATTTTCTCCACTCGGAAAACCTTTTCTAGAGCCCCTCACATATGTGAGACCCCTGTTCTGTACAGTGGCAGGGCAAATGATCAGTTCAGGAGGCAGGCAAAAAGCATGGTCATTTAACAGTCCGGGTCAATTCACGTTGAAGGCAGAAAGATATTTGGCAGAGGCATAGTCGTTAACAGTCCGGGTCAATTCACGTTGAAGGCAGAAACATGTTTGGCAGAGGCATAGTCATTAACAGTCCGGGTCATTCACAGAAATGGCAGATAGTGGAAAAAAATCATCTTCACTGTACTAATAGTGTAGTGAAGTATGATAGCTCCGATAGCATGTTCCAATACAGAGGCCTGGTTGGGAGGGACATTGGGGACAGTAGTATCGGGTGTCACGGCGAATTCCTCTACTTGCACACACACGACATTTTTTGGGGGGTTTGCGACCTGTTTGGGTTAGAGGGAGGATTTCAGGAAAGTGCCTTTCATGGAGTCTGGCTAATGAATCGGAGCTAATTAGGGGCTTGGCCTTGGGGATAGAGAAGGGCTGTGACAACGTCTTCTTGGAATTTTAGATAGGTTAGGGAACTTTGGGTGCACTTAGAAAAAATTATATATGAATTAAATAGGGCAAGTTGCATCAAATAAATGGCGACTTTCTTGTACCAAAATAGTGATCTCCTGGTGGCCAAGTAGGGCTGCATCATCTGGTCGTTCATATCCACCCCCCCATGTATAGGTTGTACTCATGCACACATTTTGGCTTCTGTATGGGGCCTCCTCTTCTCTGAAGTTCCACCAAGGTGTCATTATGTATTGTTGAAAGGATGTAGACATCTCTTTTTTTATCTCTCCACTTCACCGCTAGTACTTCTTCAGTCCGCATACTGGCCATTTCACCCTGCTTCAATTTCTTGGCGACCAATCTTTGTGGGAAGCCTTTGCGGTTGGTCCGTGCTGTCCCACAGGCCACAGTGTTCTTTAGGTACAAATGGCGGAAAAGTGGGAGACTAGTGTAGAAATTGTCTACATATAGGTGGTAACCTTTCCCAAGTAATGGTTGGATCAGCTGCCAGACAATTTTGCCACTTGTTCCCATGTAGGTAGGGCATCCAGGGGGGTTTAGCTGTCTGTCTTTTCCCTCATAAATTATAAAGTCATATGTGTAACCCGTGGCCCTGTCACATTCCTTATAAAATTTTACCCCACGTCTGGCTCTTTTACTAGGGAGGTATTGTTTTATTCCGAGTCTTCCGGTGAAGTGTACTAGGGATTCATACACACATATATTTCATTTTTTGGCCTACATGCATATTTCCCTTCAATAACCTCCCCACCATGCAATCCTGGGTCCATTTATACCTCTAGCCTATAGTCCTTTGAACAATGTATATTGTCAGCTCCATTGTACTGTTTTCCCCTCCCCCACCCCCTCAAATGTTTGCAACTGTCAGGTGTGTTCTTGGCCCCAATTAGTACCCCTCCCCCCACATACAAATTGATCAATGGTCCATCAGAGGGGGTGAGTAATCTTATAAGTGGCCCTTTTTTTTTTTTTCTTATTTGAAAAATAACACATATTAATAATGTTCAACTGCTGTTGTTCAAGAATGTTTTTGTGTAATCTGATATCCAAGTTATGTTTAAAAGTACTTTTTTTTTTTTTTTTCTTGTTTGACTCCACAGTTTCCTTCCAACACACAGGAATGGCAGACTGTGGCCTCCCAGTTCGCTGACCGTTGGGACTTTCCCAGCTGTGTCGGGGCGATCGATGGGAAGCATGTCCGCATTGTGCCACCACCCCATTCGGGGTCTTATTTCTACAACTATAAGGGGTTCCATAGTGTAGTTTTGATGGGATGGTCTCGGCACAATTGGAATTTATGTTCGTGGACATGGGGAAGAACGGCTGGATGTCTGACGGAGGAGTCTTTGCACAGACCGAGCTGTGCCAGCATCTCCAGACTGGTGGCCTGGGATTGCCACCTGATGACCAGAATGTGGATGGACTCCCCTCAGTTTTTATCGCTGATGAAGCGTTTGCTCTCGGCGAGCACTTGATGAGGCCGTTCCCCCAAAGGACACTCACCCCTGAGAGGATGGTATTTAATTACCGGCTGGCCAGAGCAAAAAGAGTTGTGGAGAATGCCTTTGGGATTCTGGCCAGCCGGTTCCGTTTGTTCTTCTCCGCAATAAATCTAGCTGAATACAAAATCAATTATGTGATCTTTGCTTGCTGCAATCTGCATAATTTTTTGAGACAGCATTCTTTAACATATCTATCTTCTGTTGGGCCTGAGGCCGGACTTGGTGTTGATGTACCACTCACAGGCCTGGAAAGTGGCCGTATTGGCTTGGCCCCCCAAACCGCCCGTGAAGTGCGTGACAGATGTGTCAATTATTTTAATGGTCGGGGGGCCATTGCAATGCAACAAGATCTTTAATTTTTAAAAATATTTTGGCAACAATCTCTGGTTTTGATTCCTGTTTGCATTTTGTTTTGACTGTCTCCTAGTGCACTTGTAGTGGCAAATGCATTTCCCTTTAGTTAATAAGGCCCTTTGTCAGTGTAACCACACAAAAAAATAACAAACTTTTATTGATAAATAATAAGCCACACACATTGTAGTAGTAAAAACATTTTACTGTGTGCACATTGAAAGTTGCATTTTGTTTGAACCTGTTTTTTTTTTTTTTTTTAGTTTAGGCATATTTGTCGAAAATACAAAAATATACATTGTTTACAAAATTGGGCTTCACAACAGGGTTTTAAAAACCATAACAACAAAAAATAACAGGAACTTACAAAGTTCAACATGTTAATAACGGTGCTGGTGATGTCACCCATGTAAAACGAAAAAAATTGCAGATGCTCACAATTCCAGGTGAAAAAAGGTTCAAGTCAACATGTGCTATCTCCCATCATGGGGGAGCAATGGACGTGTTTTGTGTGTGCAATCCCTTTGTTCCTCTCACAAACTAACATTATTCTGATGAAGGGGTTGCAAACACAAAACAAGTACATTGATATCCCCAAAGGAAGATAGCACATGATGACACACCGTGTGCATCTGCAAAATTTTGACATTAGTATTTAGCAAGTTAAAACATTTGTGAAAAATAAAACTTGACAATGAAATGAAGAACATGATTGATGTTTTTAGGCAAAACGTTATTAGATTCTGCCGAAAACATCAATCATGTTCTTCATTTCCTGTTGCATGCTGTCCAGCCGATTTCTCATGCTGTCAATTTGGTCACTCATTCGATCAGTTTGGCCATTCCACACCATTATCTAGCCAATGAGTCTTTGTGCACTGTCTGTGCTAAATGGCTCCGCCGCTTGGCCTTCCACAACCAGAACATCACTTAAAATTTGTGGATAAAAAATTATTGTAAAATATGCACGCCTAAATAGATGAACTTAAGCTGGGGTGTCAGTCACTCACTTGGTGGAGTGGAAATATCGCACACTTCCTCCACCTCTCCTTCCTCCAGCTCGTCGGGTGGGCGTGGTCTTGGGCTGGGGCTTGGGGTAATGTCAGCTTCAGGCTGGTGACTTGGGGAGGTCCTGGGATCCTTGGACTGTTGTCTGAGTCTTTTCTCCCCCATGAGAATTAAACAAAAGGTATAATTAAAACACAGTGATATTTCAGCCTTGAAAAAGGAATATGAAACGTTCGTTAGAAGTTGTGGACAATTGTTATTTTTTGGCCCCAAAACTTTTGAAGACAGGATTTACATTCACTCTGCCCAAAAATGCCAAACAATACACATTTTCATGCAAGTTTCACAGATGCAGAGACCTCAAGTATCCCCTGGAGCCCCTATGTGTATTACCCACAAACATTTTCTCTGGTGTCACATAGTACACTAGTGCTCGTGAGTACAGATGTGGAAACAGCTGCTGTGTCCTGTCCTTACATTACACTGAATCATTTTTGAAGAAGCAGTATATTTTCCAACACATCTACACAACATCAACACATTTTTGGAATACGACAAATTATCAAAACCTAAACGTATGTCCAAACCCTATACCATTGTATTTGGCAAAAAAACCCCGTCATTTTCTTAGTATCATGTTTTATCAAAAGAACGGTCTTTACGAATGATGCTGTATAAACGAAAAGCATATGGATCAGCATGCAAGTTAAGTATCTCATTCGGAACACACAACAAGTACTTACTTTTTTTAAGCAGCTTCTTTATTCGCCAATATTGTTCAGGCTCCCTACTTTTGAGGTCAGACCACCGCTTCCTCAATTGTTCTTTAGCCCGTTTAGTGCCAAATTTATGTTGAAGAGCTGTGACAACTGAGGACATTATTTTGTCCTTCTGCATATTGGGTCGGGTGTACGGTCCTTTTTTGCCATCGTAGTCCTCCCTTCTCAATATGGACACCATCTCCACCATCTCTTCAAAGGCCATGTTGGTGGCCTTATATCTCCTCCTGGATCTGGATGGTTGTGGGTCCGGGCTTTCCTCCGTGCTACTTGCAGATAATCTCTCCGCCATTTTTCTGTATATCCTGCCACTGCGCAACGAAAAGTGAAAGGGGCAGGGACAAATCGTACTACAGAACGTCAGGGGCGGGCGACACAGACGTAGCATGACACATGCACAGTGTATATAAAGCTATTACGCTGGTCTACGTATGTCCGAGCGGAAGTAGCGAGCGTCAGAAACAAAGGTAAGATTAAACATGGGTGTGTGTTTGGGGAATGTGTTTGGTGTGTGTGTGTGTACCCTAGATTGAGCCAAATATAATACTGGGAGTTTGGACTGACATTACAGTTTTTATCTTGTGTCTTGTCTTTCAGCAAAAATGAATCCTTTTAAGGAGCAAGAATTTTTGACACGTTTTATTGATTTGTATGAAGAAAACAGAAACCTGTCAAGCGCCGATTATATTCGAGGGAGGTCAAGCGCAGATTATATTCGAATAGAGAGGCAAGGAAGGCAACACTGGGCACACTTTTGGAATTTGTGAAGACTCGAGTCCCCCAGGCAGACCTTAAGTTTGTGGACACTAAAATTGGTATCTTGCGCAACATGTACAGGTGGGAACACAGGAAGATCCAGGAGTCGCGCAGATCCGGAGCAGCAGCAGACCAGGTTTATGTCCCCAAGCTGTGGTACTGCCAAAAATGCAATTTCTGATGACCAGACAGAAGCAAGGCAATCACTTTCGAGCCTTCCCTCCAGCCTTCCCTCCACCCTTCCCTCCACCCCAGCTGAGGAGTCCCAAGAAGAACTGGGCCCTTTCATCCTTGATGAGGTGGATGCGCCCAGCTTCAGCCAGGTATACTTTTTTGGTGAATTTGGGATTGTGTAAATAGTAATGATGTAAACCTCAAAATTTTGGAAGTGCTTCACCAAAAATGACTTCATCACAATTATTAATATGTAGACATATCACTAGACAGTAGAGGGCAAAAATATACTTCAAATATTGGTGAGCAGCTAGAATAATGGTGGGGTCAAAAAGATAGCCTTTACTATTTGTTTAGAATTATATTTGCAAGTCATGAGCTGAAAATTGTGTGTGATTGCGTAAGCAAAAATTACAACTACCGGTATGTCCCTTTTTTTGACCCAGGATGAGCTCAGCCAGGAGGAGTCTGTGCCCAGAGCTATAGAGGAGGAGGCCTTGCCCAGTGGGAGAGAGGAGGAGGCCGTGGCTGGGCCCAGTAGAAGCCTCACGGAGTGTCAGGTGCCTCCCCTCCGCATTACCATCAAAAGGCCCAGAAAGATGACCCGAACAGAGGAGGAATCACTAGCCCTCATTTGCGAAGCCAGCCAAATCCTCAGCACACCACCCAATGCGGAAGAGGCGTATAGAACCTATATGGCCACCAGATTGCTGGAACTAGAAAAGGGGCAACGCCTCCTCTGTGAGGGTCTGATTTTTCAAGCCTATCAGAAGGGCTTGAGAGGGGAGCTTACTGCAAAAACATATATAGCAGATGAAGCCACTCCTCCTGCTACTCCTCCTCCTCCTGCCCCAAGTACACCACCAGAGGCACAGGCTCCAAGGAAGGCTGCAGTGAAGCGTGGAGGGAAGGCTGCAGGGCAGCGTGCAGGGAAGGCTCCACAGAAGACTTGAAAGTGATTGGCTGGCTTCTGTCTGGTCTGACTTCTGACTGTGCTCCCTGTGCTCCCTAGGTGCAAGATACCAATTTTATTGTCCTCTAACTTGATGTGTGTCCTGGGGGACAAAAGGCTTCACACATTCCAAAAGTGTGTCCAGTGTTGCCTTCCTTATTTCTGTTTTGACCCAAGTAAATATATATTTTTGTTACCTTACATTATTGACTATGTGTTTTGATTCAAAAAGGACATTTGGTTTGTGAGTAGGCAGGTACAGGTCAAAAAGACTATATGCGGGTTATTTACAAAAGGCTAAATCATTTTGCAATTCAAGTGCAAAGTACTATTGCAAAGTGCAGTTGATAAATTGCACTGCAAGTGTACTTGTTGGAAGTGCAGTCGCTGTAAATCTGAGGGGAAGATCTGAAATGAGGGGAAGCTCTGCTGATTTTATCATACAATCATGTGCAAGAGTAATTTTTTTTTGGGGGGGGTTCCTTGCATGTGCCCCTCGGATCCACAGCGAATGCACTTCCAAATGCTCTTTCACGGCAATTCCAAGTACAATTTGCACTTGTAGTGAAAAATTTTTTGGCCTTTTTAAAATAACCCGCCTATGTCTAATTAACAAGGGACACCAACCTCATTAAGGTTCATTAAAACACTAAAAAATATTAAGGTTATTGTGGTAACTTGAAACCCAAAATCCCAAAAAAAAAAAATTTTGGATAATTTAGCACACATTGTAAAATCTATATTGTTGAAATCTGTAAAAAATAAAGATGAGTCCAAACAAAAATTTGCTACTTTATTTCTGGAGATCTGGCTTTTCACAAATATATTAGTCATGGCATGAGGATAAATCATGAAGAAAGTAGTTTGTGAGAATATAAGCAGCAAAACAACTTCCTTCTTCTCGCATTATAAAGAAAAAAAGAATGTGCTGTGTTAAAAGATCATAGAAGAGGAATGTGCTAGCTTCAATACGAAGGCTAGTTTTACCAGACCGAGTGCTTCCGTCTTGTACAGACACAGACGACCGGTTTGTCCGCTAGAAAGCAGAGTCCGTCGGACAGATTTGAAACATGTTTCAAATTTAAGTCCGTCAAACTTTTGAGAAAACAAAGTCCGCTGGAGCCCACACACGATCGAATTGTCCGACGGACTCCGGTACGCCGGAGCAAGTATGCCAGAAAGTCTGATCGCGTGTACGCGGCATTAGCGTTTGCAGGCATCAGGCCTGACTCTGCGAACGCTGCAGTTATGTGTGTTGTGTTTTGTACGTGACAGTGATCGATGGATAATGCACTTAGGTGGGCTGGGCTGGGCAGAGGGGCTAAACGCAGGTGCTAGCAGGTATCTGGGCTGATCCCGCTAACACTGTGTTAAATGTGAACCCTAAACTGTTGAGAACGCTAATATAGATCTGATCAGATCAGATATCGATCCGTTCAGACACTATACTACTAAGGGAGGCGCATGGTGCGTGCGTGGATGTTAGCGGTACTGGCACTGATCTGACGCTGCCTGGGGTGACGCAGACCCTATCTGACGCTAAAACCTAACTTTGATCACCTGCCGGTTGATCAGGGGGTTAAAACTTTATTGGGTAAAATACAGCGGGTGCCCTGACTCTATAAAAAATAAACTAGCTAAACTGCGTCACCCGTGACACTTATACTGTGATCACAGGTGACGGGGTAATAAAGGGGTTATAACTTCATTGGGGGGGGGTTAGGGGGTCCCGAAACCTATCTGAGTCTAATACTAAATACCCTAACACTGATTAGTGTCACTAATGACACCAGTACAGTGATCAAAAAAAAATCTGAACGCTGCACTGGGTGACACAGTGACGGGTGGTGAAAGGGTTAACTGGGGGGGTGATCGGTGGGTGATCGGGGGGTAAATTGTGTGCCTACGTGACCTGCTGTCAGTTTAGTGTTGGTGCAACTCACTGTTTGATGCTCTCTCCTCTCGGTTTGGAACGAAAAGACCGACACGAGGAGCGATTACATCACTTTCCCTGTCAGTGCTTACACTTACATGACAGGGGAAGGATCTCATTCGCCAGGAGCAATCACCAGGTCCAGGCCAGATTTCATTGGCCTGGGCCTGGGATTTGATCGGTTCCTGATCTAATCCAATCATCGCGGCCTGCGCATGCCTGTGCCATTCTGCCGCAGAACAACTGCGGCGGATGGTCGGCAAGCGGTTAATGTCTCAACTCTGACTTTTGATGATCACAAATTAGACAAATGACCTGCCCACTTCAGCCCCGGAAGATTTTACCCCCTTCCTGTCCAGAGCACTTTTTACCCAAACAAATTTGTGTTCTTTTTTTCCCACAAATAGAGATTTCTTTTGGTGGTATTTGATCACCTCTGTGGTTTTTATTTTTTGCGCTATTAACAAAAAAAGACCTAAAATTTTGAAAACCCCAAAATTTCTTACTTTTTGCTATAATAAATATCCCCCAAATTTTTTTTAAAAAACGAATTTCTTCATCAGTTTAGGCCAATCGATATTATTCTACATATTTTTGGTAAAAAAATCCCAATAAGCATATATTGATTGGTTTTCACAAAAGTTATAGTGTCTACAAACTATAGGAAAGATCTATGGCATTTTATTGCATTTTCATTATTATTTTTTTTTTCTACTAGTAATGGCGGTGATCTGCAATTTTTAGCAGTACTGGGACATTGTAACGGACATATCGGGCCTTTTTTGACACATTTTTGGGACCACTGACATTTATACAGCAATCAGTACTATAAAAATGCACTGATTACTGTGTAAATGTCACCGGTAGTGAAGGGGTTAACACTAGTGGGCGATCAATGGGTTATATTTGTGTTTCCTGAGTGTATTCTAACTGTATGGGGATAGGACTGAGTAGGAGAGGAGACATAACACTGTTTCTACTTAGTAGGAACAAACAACATGTCTCCTCTCCTCTGACAGCACAGGGATTTGTGCGTTTACACACGCAAATCCCCGTGCTGGCGCTCATGCATGTGATCACATGAGGCTGGTGCCCTCTGGTGGCCAAAAAAGGGAAGGACGCACCCATACAGGATTTCGCCCAGGAGAGCCATTGTGTCGCAGTATATCTGCGTGAGCCAGTCAGGAACCGGTTAAAATGGAACATCATGGTTAATTTATGTTAGATAGAGTGTGGAAGGTATAGACCCTCTTTCAAATTACTACTGCTGTCTTTGATCCTGCTGGGGAAATATTCTCACCAGAAAAGGATGTGACAGTGACAGGAAATTGTTATGAGCACTAACAGAAATATAAATACTAGTAGCGGTTCTAGCCCTTCTCCACTTCATAAAAAAATAAATATTACAAGCTTTGACCATAGTTTCACTTTTAATCCCTGCTTCTATATTTAGTCCTGACTGGTGGCCTCTTTAACCAGGGGAGCCACACAGGCTGCCACAGGACTTCTTCTAACAGCCTGCCAGGACAGGAGAGGGAACAGTGCTGTGATTGGCCACAGTCAGGACCAAGAACTTTAGTCCCTCTCACCAGATTGAAAAGCAGGGGTTTGCAGGAGGGGCTGTGCAGCAAGGGGCGAAGAGAATCCCTGAGAGGTACACAAAGCAAGAGGCTGCCTGGACTCAGAGCAGAAGCTGAGCAGCTAGGGATAATGAACAGTGAGTGAGGGACTCACAAGGCCACCAGGGAAGCCACTGGATCATCAGGAAGGAAGGTGCAGGCTGAAGAATGGAGGGGCCAGGGGATGGAAGACTCTTGCCTGACCCCCAGAAATGTGCCAGCAACATGGAGACCAGTCAGAGAGACAGTGCAGCCTATATCTACCATTTGCCATCATTCAGCCAGAGGCAACCCTCTCTATTCCCATTCACCCCTTTTGGACTTTGGCCACCATTATATGCATTGAACTTGTTTGCCGTATTAAGCTCTTTGCTGCAACCAACAGAATTCTGCCTAGAGGGGGCGGCATCTCCATTTCACCCTTTAAAGCTCTGGGATACTGTAGCGCAGGGGTCGTCAACCCCTGGGCCGCGGCCGACTACCGGGCCATGGCCTTTCTGCAGCCGGGCCGTGGGTGCGGGCGGGCGGCATGAAAGAGCCAGGGTGGCCGGCATAAGAGAGCTGGTCAGGCGGCATGAGACAGCCGAGCGGCGGGCATATGAGAGCCAGGTGGATGAAAGAAGTGAGCGGGCGGGCAAGCAGAGAATACATCATCTCTCTCCGCCCCCCCCGCATCACCGGTCTTCCGCCCCTCACAGCCGGTGTTCTGTCAGCCTCAATGTCGGAGGTGCGGTGGGGAGCAGGGAAATTACATCATCTCTCGCCGCCTGTCCTGCATCACTGCTCTCCTGCTTTCATTCATAACCCACCACTGCACAGAGGCCTGCCTCTGTGCTAAATGGACCAGTGCTGCCACCAATACAGTGGTGGCAGGCAGAGTGGCAAGTAACATTCGGCATCTGGTGACAGGCAACGTGGCAAGTGACATTTCACATCTGGTGACAGGCAGCGTGGCAGGTGACCTGGCAAGTGACAATCCACATCTTGTGGCAGGCAGCGTGGCAGGTGACGTGGCAAGTGACATTCTGCATCTGGTGACAGGCAACGTGGCAGGTGACATGGCAAGTGACATTCCACATCTGGTGGCAGGCGATGTGGAAAATGGTGTGGCAAGTGACAATCCACATCTTGTGGCAGGCAGCATGCCAAGTGTCACAATCTGCATCTGGTGACAGGCAACATAGCAGATGAGGTGGCAAGTGACATTCCGCATCTGGTGGCAGGTGACAGTGGCACGTGACACACTCAGGGCTCCCACTGATTCTGCATTATTGTGAGTTGAACTATTTAATTCATTACTACAGTGTAATAATAGAAATAATGCGCTTCAATCATCTTGACACCATCTCAAGCATGGTGCCGTGATGATTGAAGCGCTAACACCAGCCATTGCCCGCAAAAAATCATTTGCCCCGCATGCGCCACCACCCCCCCACCCCCCGGTCCTTGGCACAATTTTTTCCATGCAGACGGTTGGGGGCGGCATCTCCATTTCACCCTTTAAAGCTCTGGGATACTGTAGAGCAGGGGTCGTCAACCCCTGGGCCGCGGCCGACTACCGGGCCGTGGCCTTTCTGCAGCCGGGCCGCGGGTGCGGGCGGGCGGCATGAAAGAGCCAGGGTGGCCAGCATAAGAGAGCTGGGGGCGGCATGAGACAGCCGAGCGGCGGGCATATGAGAGCCAGGTGGATGAAAGAAGTGAGCAGGCGGGCAAGCAGAGAATACATCATCTCTCTCCGCCCCCCCCGCATCACCGGTCTTCCGCCCCTCACAGCCGGTGTTCTGTCAGCCTCAATGTCGGAGGTGCGGTGGGGAGCAGGGAAATTACATCATCTCTCGCCGCCTGTCCTGCATCACCGCTCTTCTGCTTTCATTCGTAACCCACCACTGCACAGAGGCCTGCCTCTGTGCTAAATGGACCAGTGCTGCCACCAATGCAGTGGTGGCAGGCAAAGTGGCAAGTAACATTCCGCATCTGGTGACAGGCAACGTGGCAAGTGACATTTCACATCTGGTGACAGGCAGCGTGGCAGGTGACCTGGCAAGTGACAATCCACATCTTGTGGCAGGCAGCATGGCAAGTGACATTCCGCATCTGGTGACAAGCAATGTGGCAAGTGATGTGGCAAGTGACATTACGCATCTGGTGACAGGCAACGTGGCAGGTGACATTCCGCATCTGGTGACAGGCAGCGTGGCAGGTGACATGGCAAGTGACAATCCCCATCTTGTGGCAGGCAGCATGGCAGGTGACGTGGCAAGTGACATTCCGCATCTGGTGACAGGCAATGTGGCAGGTGACATGCTGCATCTGGTGACAGGCAGCGTGGCAGGTGACATGGCAAGTGACAATCCCCATCTTGTGGCAGGCAGCATGGCAGGTGACGTGGCAAGTGACATTCTGCATCTGGTGACAGGCAACGTGGCAGGTGACGTGGCAAGTGACATTCCACATCTGGTGGCAGGCGACGTGGAAAATGGTGTGGCAAGTGACAATCCACATCTTGTGGCAAGCAGCATGCCAAGTGTCACAATCTGCATCTGGTGACAGGCAACGTGGCAGGTGAGGTGGCAAGTGACATTCCGCATCTGGTGGCAGGTGATAGTGGCACGTGACACACTCAGGGCTCCCACTGATTCTGCATTATGGTGAGTTGAACTATTTAATTTATTACTACAGTGTAATAATAGAAATAATGCGCTTCAATCATCTTGACACCATCTCAAGCATGGTGCCGTGATGATTGAAGCGCTAACACCAGCCATTGCCCGCAAAAAATCGTTTGCCCCGCATGCGCCACCACCCCCCCACCCCCCGGTCCTTGGCACAATTTTTTCCACGCAGATGGTCCTCAGTGCCAAAAATGTTGGGGACTGCTGCTGTAGAGAATTACATTTACTTGTGGATTACAAGAACCCCTTGTTTGAGGTGGCAAGCTCCAACCCATTGTTAACAGACTGGTTTATTGGTTCCCTGATCAGTGATTAGACAGAACTAGTACACTAGTTATATTGTTATGTTATTTGTACTGGTGTTATAAGTGTATTCACCTCAGTTACTGCTGTCATTGCTATGTCAGTGTTGTTCCTTTTGTGCTCACCTAGTGTGTTCTGGTCAGGTTCTTTCAAAGGCACCTAGTGGAACTATCAGCATTGAACTGTTGAATCCAGTTAAGGGTGGGTCACTAATGGTAAGGGCAAAAGGCCCAACAATCTTGCAGCTCCTTGCAGTTAATCATTACTACCTCCTCATATCCTCCTTCTCATATTGGCAATTCATAGTGGTTGTACATAGAAATATCAAACAGTGAATTTAAACATACATTTTAGATACAGTAGTGACTACATTGTTCTTTTTGCAAATAAACATAGATACCCCATTTATGAATGCAAAATAAATGTGTACAAAGTTTAAAAAACTGACAGTCTTCTTTCAAGTGGAACCTTCTTTAAATGAGATAGGATTATGAATATGGTAACTTTGTACCTCTGCATAAAAGTCTCCTAGCAATGAGGCAATGTACTTTATGCTCACAAGTGCCAAGGTGCAACCCTTGTATCAGAATGAAAAGTTAGAGGTTTTTCATCTGTTTGTCTGAACAAGAGCAAATTAATGAGTAATAATGGATGGTGGTTAATGAATCATGATGAGCTAATGAAAAGTGCCTGAACTGGAACTTATTATTTTTACTGGCATTGAAATGAGTTCTTAACCTAGCCCATTTGAAATTACTGTACAGGTATTTTGAAGGTCTTGGCTGCCAACTCCTCTTCATTAGTGAAGGCATGTGTTCAGTACTTATTTCTGCTATTTGGATTGTTCAGCAGCATGAAGGTGAATCTAATGAAAAATAACATGGAGCGAGGAACAAGATCATATTTTTATACAGTTCAGTAACCACTGCAAAATATATTAGGAATCCTAACATATTTACAAAAATAAATGGACATGTATGGCAACCAAAGAATCAGCAAAAAAAAGCAAGATAAAAAGTCAATATTTTTAAACATATTCCTCAAAATCAAAGACAAAATAGTTTAAAATGAGCTCTACAATGTCTTAATTTTGCTAATGTATCTATACATATTAAAGCCCAAGTTTAATCAAATAATAATATTTAAATCACTTACTGTCGAAATCAAAGTGCAAACCACACAAAAATCTGTCTATGTGCTGGTAATTAAGTCACTTAACTTGTGAAGTATAACAATTATAAAATAACATAACATATTTATGTATTAAACAATCCACATCCCATGATGAAGGTGCACTGCACACAATGTATGAACCAAAAAGTCCTCTTTGTTTCTTCTGTATATAAAACTTAAGTGGATATCAAATGCTTTATTTGTGACTTACTTGTGCTTCCCTATCAGCCCCCATGTGCTCTCACTTTCGAATTTGACCTTTAAAAAATATGTCAAATGTACCCTCCCTGTTAAGGGGTTATATGCCTCATGAATCCTCCAGGCAGTGTTCTAAGTATATTCCACCTGTGACTAGTGGCCCCTAGCAGTATTCCTGGTACCCTCTCCTGGCACTGTTTTTGGTATGCTCTACCTGTGGCTCCTGGGCACAGGTACTGTTCTTAATATTTGCCATTGGCCAAACTCTGCTTCTCTAAACCCTGCAACTGAACACAGCAACTCCTGGTATGCTCCCTTTGCCAAATCCTGCTCCTCTGAGTCCATTCAGCTGCACATAGCTACTTTTTGTATGTTCCATTTGCCAAACTCCACTGAGCACTTACAGTTGGGCACACCTACACCTGGTATGTTCCATATGCCTAACTCTGCTTATCTGAGCTCTAGCAGCTGGGCACATCCAAGCATCTCTCTTTGGAGTCTCCTGGTCACTTCCACTGATGGTCCCATCACATATTCCTACCATGTCTTCCAGTATCTGGGAAAGCGACCTAGGGCAGCACCCATGAGAGGTTCCTAGTAAATACTGCCCATCCCTTATACTCCACTCCTCAGTGAACTCAGTTATTATCAGAATAAGGTCCAGTTTATTTAATTCACTAAATTCATGACATAGTCATAATGAATTAGAGGAAAAAAGGCAGATTTGGGCTCAAGACTTTTTAGGCACAGTAATTACTAGACGTGTAATTAAAATTCTAGTTTATTAGAAAATATTTAAAATAAGAAATAAAACAGAGAAACAAATAGAATTCAGTTCATGATCACACAATTTTACAAGTTATACACTCCATACATAGCTAAATGGTTATAAAAAGCAGTTTAAGCAGTGTTTAGAATTGGAAATTCTATTCAGTATAGTTACATTGTGTTGAACCAGAAGCTATGCGGTGGTAACAATCAAATTCTGTATTGGCTCAATAGGCATAGTCATAATGGAAATCTGATAGCTATAAGCTATGCTAGGTCCTAGGCTTGCTAAACATGACCAAAACATGACCAACAGGCACCACTAAATTCAGAACCCCGGATCTGGTCAAGGATCTGGTCACAGGTCAAGCTGCATAATCTCAGTAAAAGGACTGTCAGGAAGGGTACGCCAATAATCAAGATGGCGGCCACAGAGGTTACACCAAGTGGCTGCTCTAGTTATTCAGGTTTGAAATCTCCAAGAGCACAGTGCTAGTATTATAAGGGCGGGCGGATTTCCTTTATAACTCATTTTTTGATGGCCACAGAGGTTCGTCTGTACTGCATGTCCCACTGAGAAGGGCATACGCTTGTATGCACCGATGCACACGCGCATGCGAGCTAATGCAGAACAGAATGCCAACAAGTGTGCGCATGCGCACGCACCCTGTGACAGTTCTTGGTGCTAAAACAAATTATTTCAACTGACTCATTCCCCAGGATCAGTGCTGTCTGGTCTACAGTGTCCACCGTGATTCCGGATATCCGTTTGCCTGTACCTGTTCCAGTTGACCTATTTGGCTTGTCTCTGACTATTCCTGCTATCTGCCTGCACCCGACCTCGGCTTGTCTTTGACTACATTTCTGCCTGCTCCTGCTGCTACCTTGCTGCCAGCCTGTTGCCCAACCTGCCTGCACCTGACTCTGCTCCTGTATCTTTGTCTGTTCTGGACTTGTTTACCAGTGTCTCCAGCCAGCTTGCCTGCACCTGCCTAAGCTCCAGTCCATGCTGATATCGTTCCTGCTAGCTGCTGTATCCACATTCCAGCCCATGGTTTCCAAGTACCAGCCTACTCCAGTCTCAAGCCTGACAGTTGTTCCTGGTTCCATCTTGGCTCTACCATCAGTTCCAGTCCAGCTCCACTGCTAGCAACTCTTCCAGGCACGCATGCAACTCTGCACTCATGTGCCTCCTGTTTACTCTACCAGGGGCCTCGAGTCAGAGGGCCTCCCTCTGCATATCAGACTCTACCACCAGGTACGCGACAAGGACCAGGGACATGGTTATAATTTTGGTCAAGGTGATGTTTACAACAAAGGTGTTCAGTTTCTTGAGCTATATGTGAACCCGTACCTTGTAAAACAACCCAATCAGTTTAGAATATACACACACACACATACACACAGTTGTTCTCAAAAGTTTGCAAACCCTGGCAGAAATGTTGGCATTAATATGAAAATTTGACTGATCATGTCAAAAAAACTGTCTTTTATTTAGGGATAGCAATCACATGAAGCCATGTATTATCACTTTGTGACACTCTAACTTCGAATACATCTACTGAAAAGAGAATCCTCCTAAAAAAACAATTTCACTTCTTAAGTTCACTGTTGTTACTATAAATATAATTTACCACATGGGTTTTTAAATATAACTTAAAGTGATTGTAAAGACAGAATGTTTTTTTATCTTTATGCATTCTATTCTATACTTACCTGAGCCCCATCTAAATCCAGCGGTTTTTAAATTTTTTAAAATTGTTTCAGCTGCCCGGAACACTCCTCCTCATTGGCTGAGACAGCCATTGGCTCCTGCTACTGTCAATCAAAGTCAGTCAGCCAATCAGGAGAGAAAGGGGCAGGGCCAGACCACGAGTCTGTGTCTGAATGGACACACAGAGCTGCAGCTCGGCTCGGTGCCCTCATAGCAAGCTGCTTGCTGTGAGGGCACTCAACAGGAGGGAGGTGCCAGGAATGCCAAAGAGGGACCCGAGAAGAGGAGGATCTGGGCTGCTCTGTGCAAAATCAGTACACAGAGCAGGTAAGTATGAAATGTTTGTTATTTTTAACAAAAAAAAAAAAAGGGACTTTACAATCACTTTAAGCATTCCTATTAAAGGTCGCCCATAAAAAATAATTGTATTTTCTCATAATTTGAAAACAAAATCAAAATAACTGTGATCACATCTCATATTTATTAAGCTAGCACATTTAGAGAATTTTCTTTTCTAAAAAACAAAAACACAGAAAAGTTATTACTTTTAGAAGTGCATATAAACTCATCACTTCCCTTTATGGTTTTTCACATCTCAACACACATATTCCTTTTTTGGGAGAAAGAAAGTGAAAGACATTTGCACAATCGCACAACAAATTTTTGTAGCACTACAGCCATCAGCAAGCCCATCTCTAATATGTTTGAAATTTTCCTATTTCCTATTACACATACAATACACAGCCTTCTCTTTTTCTTTTAAATCTTCTCAAATTTTTCTTGCTTGAGTTATTTTTAACTCCCTGAATTCTACTTTCCTGTTATTTTTTCTAAGCTTCCTTGCATCCTATGCTCTATAACCTTTATAATGCAGCTTATCCTGCTCTAATATCCCTTTTTTTCCCACTCTTTCTACTTTTTTTTCCCTAGTTCCTAAGATCAGACAGGCGGCTATAGTGCGTAACCTGTTTTTCTCCAACCACATGTAGAATGTTTTATTTGAGCAGAGACAAAAGTTCTGTTATTCATTATCTCAATACAATTTAACCGTAATTTCTCCATGTTTTAGCTTTTACTAGTTGTGGTGCGTACCTGTCCATAAATTCAAGTCACAGCGTGACATCAACCATACCCTTTACTTTTAGCGTCACATTATTTCTAGTCCCTTGTCCCTATAGACTTGGTAACCCTGTTACCCATTGTGAAACCCTGTCCACCATAACCGTTTATCTAGGTGCTGCAAATAGGCTGAACCATACCTCTGGTTCATACAGTATGCGGTATTCTTTAACACTCCTTGCACTTGCCCTAAACATTTTCTGAAGTCTCTTACCCTTCATTCTTTACTTATTTTAATACCCATATAACTGCCCAGTCTTCTCTCTGTTATACTTGTGCCTATACAGTCTTGCCTCTAAATAAATATTACTGCAAATGTGTGCTTCATATAACCTGTTAACAGTTCTATTCTTTATTTTCTTATCTATATCAATTTGATGGACACTAGACAGCAACAACATAACATATAACCACCAATGACCACAATTCCATTAAAGCGGAGTTCCACCCTAAAGTGGAACTTCCGCTCATCGGATTTCTCCCCCCCGCTGGTGCCACAATTGGCCCCTGTCAGGGGGGAGGGGGGTGCAGATACCTGTATAATACAGGTATCTGCACCCACTTCCGGGAATAGCTAGCCGCAGATGCTGCCCCCCCCCCCCCGTTGTGTTCTGGGAAACACACAGTTCCCACAACACAACGGGGACCAGTGAAGACTCGCACATGCACCGTAGGGAACCTGGCAGTTAAGCCGCAACGCTTCACTTCCTGATTCCCTGACCATGGATGGCGGTGGGGGCAGCCGAGAACCGAGCGATTGCTTGTCATCTGCTGCCGACATCGCGGGCACCTTGGACAGGTAAGTGTCCATTTATTAAAAGTCAGCAGCTGCAGTATTTGTAGCTGCTGGCTTTTAATATTTTTTTTAAGGTGGTGTCACGTACCTGGTAGGTTTTGAGCCTGAAGTACAGAGAAAGACCTCCCTTACAGCTCCCCCTCCTGTTCCTCTGGAATGGAGACAGAGGGCCCAGGAGTGAAGAGTGGTATGGGTGCCTGGCAGGATCAACAGTCACCGGAAGTTCAGTAGTGGTGGCACCCTCTGGAACCTGAAGCTGAAGAGGAGACTGGAGACTGGAATGCAGAGAGGACCAGGAACCACAGCAGGTAAGTAAGCAGGGCTGAAGAGCTGGACTGGAACCAGGAACAAAGCAGCAGGTAGTAGTCTGGAACGCTGGGCTGGAACCAGGAACAAGCAGCAGGTAGTAGACTGGAATGCTGGACTGGAACCAGGAACAAGCAGCAGGTAGTAGACTGGAACACTGGACTGGAACCAGTAACAAGCAGCAGGTAGTAGTCTGGAACGCTGGGCTGGAACCAGGAACAAAGCAGCAGGTAGTAGACTGGAACGCTGGACTGGAACCAGGAACAAGGCAGCAGATAGGAGCCTGGAATGCTGGACTGGAACCAGGAACAAAGCAGCAGGTAGTAGCCTGGAACGCTGGACTGGAGCCAGGAACAAGCAGCAGGTAGTAGTCTGGAACGCTGGGCTGGAACCAGGAACAAGGCAGCAGGTAGGAGCCTGGAATGCTGGACTGGAACCAGGAACAAAGCAGCAGGTAGTCAGACTGGATACTGGTATTAGACAGAGGGATGGTCAAACAAGCCGGTGGTCGGTATCGGTTGAGCAGCAGAGGTACCAGGGATTACACAGAGGGATGGTCAGGCAAGCCAAGAGGGTCTGGTGCAGGAGGATAGCAGGATGGTCTAACAGGAAGCTGGGTCAGATAACAGAGAACACAGGTCAGATCAGGTTAAGGCACACGGAACGCTGTAGAGCAGACAGCGGGGATTGAGTGTGACAGGCCGGTTTAAATAGCCCGCCTGGCACCAGCGGGAGTGCGCGCGTCCGTGCGTGACAGCACCCGTGAACGCGTGCACATGCGCAGTGGAACCCGCGGCCGTGTTCCCGTGTGTCTGGGTCGCCAGTCCAGCAGGATATTCATGACAGGTGGAGTTCCTCTTTAAGGAGAGTAACCTCGGTACCCTTTGTCCCGAAAATGCTTTGCTGATCAAGGAACCTGATAACTCAATTGTCAGCAAACAATGGAGTTTTGAGTCCATTACACATCCATGGAAGTAATAAATCAATCAATAAAAAATAATGGTTAACACGTGGGACGGAATAAATATCCTTTACTGCCAGTGGGTAGAAAAACAACAGAAAAGAACTCAAGAACAAAACAGGTTAAAAAGAACTCCAACGTCTGTTGTGAATATGAGCAGACTCCATCTTGTTCTTTTATTAGTTCTCGTCTTAACATAAGTGATCACTTGACCTCTGCTATCAGCTGCATAAGGGGCTTAGAGGGGTGGTGGTGGGGACTGCAGTGGGAGGGGGTGTCAGCAGGAGGCAGAGAAACTACTGTACACTGATCTTCCCACTGAAGAGCTGTGCAGGTGGTGTGTCAGCACATTGGTGGAGTACAGGCAGGCTGTGTTCCCAGGTAGAATGCAAAGAAGAAAACTAACCATGCTGGATGTGCTTCCATGCTTAGCATGGTCAGTTCAAAATAGGAAAGCAGAGGGACTGGCAGGATTACCAGGAATTTTGCACAAATTAACCAATGGCAAGAGAACAATATACTTTTTATTACAGATACATGGTAACAAAGACACTATATTGCCAAAAGTATTGGGACGCCTCCCATTACACTCACATGAACTTTAATGGCATCCCAGTCTTACATAGTAGGTGAGGTTGAAAAAAGACAGTCCATCAAGTCCAACCTATGTCTTAGTCTGTAGGGTTCAATATTGAGTCAGTCCATCCTTTGTAGCTATAACAGCTTCAACTCTTCTGGGAAGGCTGTCCACAAGGTTTAGGAGTGGTTAGACTGGGATGCCATTAAAGTTAATGTGCATGTATAGGCAGGCGTCCCAATACAAAGTTACATACAGTAGTTAGTCAGGTTAAAAAAAAGACACAAGTCCATCTAGTTCAACCAATAAAAAAAAAAAATCATACAATCCCATATACCCAATCCTTCACTCACAGTTGATCCAGGAGGAAGGGGAAAAACCCCAGCAAAGCATGATCCAATTTGCTACAGCAGGGAAAAAAAATCCTTCCTGATCCCCGAGAGGCAATCAGATTTTGACAAATATGTGGTCTTTTATTAAACTCTCCAGTATCTTCCCAGCTATAGAAGATAAACTAACAGGTCTATAGTTACTTAAAGATTTTTATCCTTTTTTAAATATGGCCACCACATTGCCCCTACACCAATCCAGTGGTACCATTCCAGTCAATACAGAGTCCCTAAAAATTAGAAACAATGGCTTTGAAATGACAGAGCTCAGTTATTTTAGGATGCCACCTGGCCCAGGCGCTTTACCCACCTTTATTCTGTCTTAGGCCCCTTTCAAACTGGGGTGGTGGAGGCGTCGGCGGTAAAACACCGCTATTTTTAGCGGCGCTTTACCGTCATTTTAGAGGTGGTATTCGGCCGCTAGCGGGGTGGTTTTAACCCCCATTAGTGGCAGAAAAAGGGTTAAAACCGCCCGCAAAGTGCCGCTACAGTGGCTCTATGCCGGCGTATAGCCGCGCTGCACCATTGATTTCAATGGGCAGGAGCGGTTTAGGAGCGGTGTATACACCGCTCCAAACATGCTGTTTGCAGGAGTTTTTTTTTTCCTCCTGCCAGCACACCGCACCGAGGGCTTTCACACTGGAGACACAGCAGCGACAGTTTCAGGTCGGTTTGCAGGCGCTATTTTTAACGCAATAGCGCCTGCAAACCACTCCAGTGTGAAAGGGGCCTAAATATTTCTGGACCATATCACTTTTGAGCCATTGTGGATCATTTGGGGCTGTGTCAATACCATCCCCACTATGGACATGAGCTCCTTTGTATACACAGAGCTGAATACTTTTGACAGTATAGTGTAAATCAGAAATATGAAATGTTGGGGTAACATTTTTATTACTTCACATCCTAAATCTTCAAAACTTTATTAAAAAACTTTTGAAACAGATAATGTTCTTATTCAACACTAAATTTTCCATGATTGCAGTGAAAGCCCCATGTACCAATTCTAATGCCCTGTACACACACACGGTCAAAAATGTGCGATCGGAGCTTGTTATCGGAAATTCCGACCATGTGTGGGCTCCATTGGACATTTTCCATCGGAATTTCCGACACACAAAGTTTGAGAGCAGGCTATAACATTTTCCAACAACAAAATCCAATCGCATTAATTCCGACCGTGTGTGGCCAATTCCGACACACAAAGTGCCACGCATGCTCAGAATAAATTCCGAGATGGAACAGCTCGGTCCGGTAAAATTAGCGTTCGGAATGGATATAGCACTTTCGCCAGGCTGCAATGTTTGTAATTGTTTAATGCAGCGCATTCTCTTCTTCTTTATAATGCTAGAAGAATGAAGTAGTTTTGCTGCTCATATTCACACAGACTTCTCACAAACTTCTTTCTTTATTATTTATCATGATTTCATCAATATATTTTGATTTGTCACATCTGACCAAAAAGATATAGTGTTTTGTGTGTCAAGTTACCACAACACCATTATATCTTGTATTATTTAATCTCAAGAAGGTTGCTTGGTGTTGGTGTCTCTTGTTAATTTCACATTGTATTTTAGAAATGTACCTGCCTCCTCACAAACAAACTGTCCTTTTTGAAGGAAAACACACAAACAAAAAATCCTTTATTAAGGGCTCAGAACCAATCAAAGAGGGAGGCAACGCTGGATAAACATCAGAAATTGGCGAATTGACCCCCAGGGCACACGTCAATTATTTTACTGCAAAATTGGTGGCCTGAGGAGTCCTTATATCAGGGAGTGCAATCTGATCCAGTAGTCCAAGAGATCATGAAAGCAGCAGATGACATGTATGTACCCAGGCTGTGGTAATACAAAAGCCTGCATCTTTTGCCAGACCAGACTGAACCCAGGTCATCACTCTCTGGTCTTCCTTACATGCTTCCTTCCCGGCTGTGGCTCTGGTTTTGGAGGTGTGGCAGGAGGAGGAGTAGGACCTGGAGGAGGAGGAGGAGGAGTAGGACCTGGAGGAGGAGGAGGAGGACCATGGGTGAGCTCACAAATGTGGCTTTGGCATGTGAGTTGGCCCCTCAACCCCTTATTTAGAGCTTCTAAAATTACAAAATCGCATAAGAGGAGTTGGCCCTCCTTCATTTGCATCATTTTAGATGCAGTTAGCTCATCAAAATCCTCTTCCACACTGTGGGGTGTTCTGAGGGCCTCAGTAGCCTTCTAAAATAGGCCAATTGCAGCCTCCTCCGGGTTACTCCTCTTCCTGCCACTTTGTCTTTGAAGGCGGAGGGGAGGGACCTGGGTATTGGGCAGCCTGCTTGGCCCATCCACCTCCTGGCTGAGACTTTCCTGTGTATGAAAAAGGGACATAGTTTTAGTTTTTGGTTCCTAAATCACAACCATAAATTAGTACTCCAAACTAACATCTATGTAACATCATTGATTGGACAAACAGAAATATTTAGAAGAATGCTGTACCTGACTCAAGCTGGGCTCCTCCACATGTTGCTGCCTGGAAGGCCCAGGTTGGGCGTCAGAAGCCTCAGCTGGGGGGGAAGGAAGTGTGGAAGGAAGAGTGGAGAGTGCTGGCCTGGGTTCAGTCTGACCTGCCAAAAAATGAAGTCTGTCATAGTACCACAGCCTGGGTACATAAATGTCATCTGCTGCTCCTGATCTCTGGGAATCCTGGACCTTCTTGTGCTCCCTTAGATAAGTACTCCTCATGCCACCAAGTAGGATCTTCAAATAGGTGATGTCTGCTGTGGGGATCACCGGCTTCACAAATTGCAGCAAATTATCCAGCGCTGCCTTCTTCTTTGTTTGGTTCTTATAATCAGGGTGGTTCACCTGCCACAGACAGGGCAGCTCCCTGAACATATCTATGAAGATTGGCATAAAGTCCTGATCATTAACTAGATCCATTTTCACTGCAAGACACAACACCAGACAAACCCTAATGTCAGCCTAAAGTCCTCTAAACTTGTCCAAATACAGGCCTCAATCTAGAAGCAATTTAAAATCTTACCTTCGTTATCACGATCAGCGCCTCCGATACTCCTTCCTTCGCTCACAGATCGTACGTACTACGCACGCATGTTACGCTTTATATACACTGCGCATGCGTGAAAATCCGCCCGTCCCTGGCGTTCTTTCTAGTCTATTCCCCGCCCCTTCTCGTTCAGCGCAGTGGGGGAAGAGCACATGGCGGAGACACAACAGGTGCGTGCTACAGCAACGAGGAGGAGGAGGAGGAAAGCCTGGAGCCGATCCTGGAGGAGACGATTTAAGGCCTCAACTATGTCCTTTGGGGAGATGTTGGAGATAGTCGACATCCTGAAGAGGGCCGACTATGACGGGACGTATGGACCTTACCCCAACCCCAATGTCAGAAAGGCCAAGATCATGGCGAAAGTTGTGAAGAGTCTGCAGAAGAATTTTGGGGTACGACGATCAAAAGATCAACTCAGGAAGCGGTGGTCAGACCTCAAATTAAGGGAGCACGAGCAGTGCAGAAGGATCAGGAGAGTGCTGCAAAAAAGTAAGTAGTTGTCCTGTGTTCCTATTCTTTATTCTTAGAACGTTCGTGCTGCTCCATATGTTTTTCTTAACTGTTGTACATTTTAAAATGGCTACTTTCATGTTCATGGGCACTATATTCGTTCATATGAAACATTGTTCGTTCGGCATAGAAAACACAATGTTTTGGACATATGCATTTGAATACATTTTTGCTAGCCTACTTCTCGTCAAATAATTTTGGTGTCTAGATGGGTTTGTAACTAGAATGAAATGCAAACTAGATTCTGTGTAAGGAGAGGACACTCAGCAGCTGTTTACACATCTGGACACTGAAGCACTAGTGGGGGACACCAGAACACCCTTTTTATTAGGGGGTCCCACACAGGTGCTCCAGTGTATACTATAGGGGTGACTCCATCTGTGAAGCTTGTACAAAACAGGTAAGTATTCAAGCTTGACAAAGAAAAAAAATTATTCTTCATCTTGCAACTCTGCCAAAATAGACAATTGTACCCCACTTCCAAGCAATGTTTCATATTCCTATTTCTGTCATAAAATATCTATGTGTTAAGTATACCTATTTTTTTTTACATAGGGGAGAAAAGACTCGGAGGACACCACTCATCCGAGGAGACCAGAGACCCCCCACCTCATGAGGAAGTGGAAATCCCCCAAAGTCAACAGGAGGAGCAGGAGGAGGAGGAGGGAGACGTGGTGGAAATAGTCACAACAACAGGTGAGTGTCTGCGACCACAGGCTCAGGTAAGAGATGGATGCCGGCATATTTATAATACATGTTGTGTTTTTTTAAAATATATTTTTAGGTGATCGTGATGTTGTGGATGAAGGACATTTCACCAGTGAGAGTGCCCAGATCCTGATCGGGGAGATCATGGGGTGTAATAGGGACTTGGAAAACATCCAGAAAAACATCAATGATGTTAAAAACAAAATGAAGAACATCATTGATGTTTTAGGGAGAGTTTAAAACCCCTTGTAATCCCTAATGTAGTTTGCATTTTTTCCACAAAAAATTGTTGCACCTTTTTTTACGTGTCGAAAAGCCAAATTTTGAAGATGCACACAGTATGTCAACATGTGCTTTCTGCCATCACAGGAGATCAATGGACGCGTTTTGTGGGCGCAACCCCTTCCTCAATAATAAAGTAGCTGAGAGGAAGGGGTTGCACCCACAAAACACGTCCCTTGATCCCCCGTGATAGCAGCTAGCACATGTTGGCATTCGGCAATTTGTGTGCATCTTCAAAATTTGGCCTTTACAGGGGTGACTTCACCCCATCTGAACGCAATATCAAACACAGTTTATAAATACCCATGTCTGATACTGCCTTCAATTTATAACAAAGTTGAACTTTGTAAGTTCCAGATTTGTGTATTTCTTGTTGGTTTTAAACATGCCTGTTTTACCTTAAATGGACATTTCTACTTTTATTAATGTGACCAAAAAATTGTTATACATGTTGGTTTGTTTTAAAAACCTTTTATAAATGCACATGTGATTGTGCTGGCATTAAAAAGAGTCATAATCAAGAATGTGTGGATTATTGTTTCAATGATCGAAAACTTTTTTTGTGGTTAAATTGTGGTTTTCTGTGACAATGGGGTTATTTCCTAAGGGCAAATCCACTTTGCACTACAAGTGCAGTTTCGGTGCAGTCTCAAGTGCACTTGTAGTGCAAAGTGTCTTTGCCTTTAGTAAATAAAACCCAACAGTGCTTTCTAATGTTACACAATCACGCCATTTTCAGGACTATACACATTTCAGTCAGCTAAAAGAAACACAAGCAGTAATAAATGTCAGCAAATATTTTAGTAGGTAACTCATTTTTTTATTTAAAAAAAAGGCTCAGACATTGTCTGGCATATTGATGGCCCCCCTACCTGCAAAGTATTCAAGGTATCTTACACGGACTCACGGGCACTCAGGGGGGGCAAGCCAGGATGGCCAGCCTCAAGCGCCATCAGGTTTGGTTCATTTCCATGAATTCCAGCCTCAGGCCCCACTGAGGCAGCATAGTTGGCAAAATTTTGCCTTAAAAAGTTGTGGAGAACACAGCACACCAGGATATGATTCAGTTTATACTCCGCCATGTGTATGGGTGTAAGAAATAGGTGAAACCGGCTGGATATGATTCCAAACGTGTTCTCCACCGCTCTTCTGGCTCTGGCCAGCCGGTAATTAGAAACCCTCTGGTCCGGGGTGAGGGTCCTCATCAGGAATGGCAGCATAAAATGGTCCCCCAGCGCAAATGCTTCATCCGCAACAAAGACGAATGGGAGTCCTTCCACATTTTCTTCTGGAGCTGGCAAGTCCAAACTGCCATTGGAGATGCCTGTAGAAATCCGTCTGGGTGATGACTCCACCATCTGACATCCGGCCATTCTTCCCCACGTCCACATACAGGAACTCATAAGTAGCCGACACCACCGCCAACATCACAATACTATTGAACCCCTTGTAGTTGTAATAGTATGACCCCGAGTTGGGTGGTGGGACGATGTGGACGTGTTTCCCAACAATTGCCCCTCCGCAGGAAAGTCCTACCGCTGGGCAAAGTGGGAGGCCACAGTCTGCCATTCCTGTGGGTTGGAAGGAAACTGTGGAGTCAAACAAGAAAAATAAATTAATCATTTTGCACATAAACATGGAAAGCAGATTAGACACAAACATTCTTGGCCAACATTAGTATAACATTTAGTTTAGGGAGTATTTAAAGACAAAGGTATATGGTCCACCTATCAGATCCCCCCCCCCCCCTCATGGGCCATTTCTAAAATTTTATGGGGGGGATATGTTTTGGACAGGTAACCCTCTCCACTTCATAGAGAGAGGAATGCCTAAATAATGTGTATTACTTTGGCCAGCCCCTCCTTACTTACACTATTGGCAGCCCACTGGACAGATAAGAAGTGTCATAATACAAAGATATAAATACACACTGTACACATTTAAGCACATTTTGACATTCTGCTATTACCTATCAAGATAATAATAGGATACAAAAACTTTAAACAGTACCATTTGGAAGTATTCAGGCAGGCCCTTGTACTACATGCTTTGGGGGATTCATCCATAAATCTGACGACTAAAGAGGTGGGTATAGTGTGTATGGGTTTGGCAAAGTCAGCAGATAGAGGATTGGTATCAGCTGAGTTAGCAGTTGGGGGGAGGGAGGGTTCCAAATGATTTTGCGACACAAAAAAAAGCCTCTGGCACTCTGCCTGAATTTAAAGCACAAATCACAATTTACCAAATTTTAGGGGGTATTTAGGGTAAAGCACTACTATGGAGCGGACAAAATACATTGTTAAGTGACTACACAAGGTGAATATAGGGCCAGGAGAGCATGCTGGGGAGGTAAGTAAAGGCAAATATGTATGAAGGGCAAAAAAAAATTACCTAAAAAACCAGCATGCATGAGGACAAAGGGGACATTCACAGCATATTACAATCATGGTAATTAGGGAATGAGGAAATAAATACAATATATTTTCAAACATTAAATACAATAAACTTTGATATTAAAGGATAAAAATCTTACCTTAATATACTCTTTCTGCAGGACCTGGATGATGGCAGAACAGGTCTCCGGGATAATGACCCCCAGAGCTTGGGGGGAGATGCCTGTCGAGAACTTAAAGCCCTGCAGGCTTCTCCCCGTTGCCAAGTACTGCAGGGTGGCGACTAGCCTCTGCTCCGGAGTGATGGCTTGTCTCATGCAGGTATCCTGCCTTCTGATATAGGGGGTCAGCAAAGCCAACAAACGGTGAAAGACGGGGTCCGTCATCCGGTGAAAGTTCCTGAAATCGTCAGGATTATTCTCACGGATCTCACGGAGCAAAGGCATGTGACAGAACTGGTCACGCTGGCGCAACCAATTCTTGGTCCATGAACTCCTCCCCACCCTGTTCATGGACTGGGCTTGTGTCAAGGTAAGGACCCCAACACCAAGCCCCCACACAGCACGAACTCTACGAGGAGACATGGCTAGGAAACGGTCGGCTGCTCAGAACGAAGTAACAGAATGCACTGAAGAACAGCAAGGCCTGTGAAGAGCGACCTGAAAAACAGTAACGAACAAACAAGAACACAATGACAGAGTCAAGGGTAACTCGCTGCATGCACTGAAGAGCAGATGCAAACCCACAAGCACAAACTGAACAGCAGAAAACGATCTGAAAACGAGTCTGAAAAAGCGCAAATCGTCTCTCACCAAACTTTTACTAACACGAGATTAGCAAAAGGGGCCCAAAGGGTGCTGCTCTTGGTTCTGAACTGCCCTTTTATAGTCTCGTCGTACGTGGTGTACGTGACCGTGGCGATCGGAAATTCCAACAACTTTGTGCGACCGTGTGTATGCAAAACAAGTTTGAGCCAACATCCGTCGGAAAAAATCCTTGATTTTGTTGTCGGAATGTCCGATCAATGTCCGATCGTGTGTATGGGGCATTATTCACACCTTCCTTACACACTTGCATTCATTATTACTGGGTTTTGGAGACTTAGTAAAAATAAACATTTAAAACAGATGTTGGCCTTTTTTTCCACACTGAATCGTCTCATAGTAAGAGTAAATGAATGATGTGTAGGAACTATGGAAAGGGGTATCAATTTCTTAACACCTAATGGGAAAAACTAATTAACTTAACCAGGTAAGGCCACCAATGCAGGTTTTAAATTCCTCATAATGCCCCCCTTCCTTAAAAGAGAAGTATGTTTTTTTTTTCTTTCAGTTTCATACTTACCTCGGTGGATGCAGCATCGATCCAATGCTCAATCTGTCCCCTGGTGCCTCTGCACTGAGAACCGAGTGAACAAACACCACCGATGGCTCGGTTCTCACAGCTCCCGGAGCAGAGAGCTGCTGACGCTGTGGAGGGTCGGGGAGCAGCCATCTCAGCCTCTCAGTGACTCCCTGAGAGGCTGAGATGGGTGTCAGTCCAGGCACCTGGCGTATCCAGACTTCCATTGTCAGGATGACGCGGTGCCTGGACTGATTTCTGTGACATCAGCAGAGAGCGGAAAACAGGTCACAGGCGTGCAAAATGAATTGCACTCCTGTGATTCATAGGAGAAGCCCAGCCAAATGAGCTTTGGCTGGACTTATCCATTAAGCACGTGTTTTTATTTGTACTAGAATTGGGAAGAGACTGTACCCATCAAAAAATTTAAAAAAAGCGCCACCTCCCAAAGTCACAAGAACTAGAATTAGAATGGGGGGGGGGGGGGTTGCATGGTTGTGGCCCACCAGCCATGAAACTGATATCTTTCCAGACAGACTTTTTTTTTTTACCTTGTAGACAACACTGAAAAAAGAAAGAAAAGTGTTAATTATGAACAGATGAGAACCCAAACAGGCTGATTTGCAAGAACTGCTGGATTGTTTATAATTCTATCATTCCTACCCGAGAATGAAAGTAAACTAGTGGCAACATTTTCAACTAAAAGATGTTGCTTCATTTGAAACCTAATTGCGCAAAATAAATCAGTATAATTATTCTGATGGACAATATTGGAAAAGGTGCAATCTATATGACCAATTTAAATTCACTCCTGAGTAGACACTTAGGCTATGTTTCCACTAGTGCGTCCCCAAAGTTGCGCGATTTGCCGCGATTTTTTACCGCGATTTTACCGCGACTTTTTACCGTGATTTGAAGCAATGCCTGTATCTATGGACCTCAAGTCGCATCAAAGTGGGACCAAAGTAGTGCAGGGACTACTTTGAAGTCGCTGCGACTTGAAGTCGCACAGATATGAACGGTACTCATTGGAAATCATGGGAAACAATTTGTCATGCGACTTTTCAGTCCCAAGTCGCATGAAAAGTCGCACTAGTGGAAACAGTTCCACTAGTGCGACTTTTCATGCGACTTGGGACTGAAAAGTCGCATGACAAATTGTATCCCATCATTTCCAATGAGTACCGTTCATATCTGTGCGACTTCAAGTCGCAGCGACTTCAAAGTAGTCCCTGCACTACTTTGATCCCACTTTGATGCGACTTGAGGTCCATAGATACAGGCATTGCTTCAAATCACGGTAAAAAGTCGCGGTAAAATCGCGGTAAAAAATCGCGGCAAAATCGCACGACTTTGGGGACGCAATAGTGGAAACATAGCCTTAATGACTATCCCACATCAAGCAATGTGTTGTTTTAATTCAATTTGAATATGTCAGATGCTAATTATAAGATTTTATTCATGCTTTTACTTTAATTCAATGCCATCATTCTTACAATGGTTTTGCTTGCCAGTCACTGTGTTCACAATTTAAATCACATGAATCATTTATCTAGCATTATTATACAGCAATAAAAATGTCTACAGCAAGACAGAATCCAAAAGGTCTTCCTTTTATCCACTTTGTTTGCTAGCTTCGTAGGACCACTGGTCTTTTTCCGCGTGGTTCATTTGGAAAATACTTATCTAACATCCAAAATTGCAAGAGCATTTCTTTATCACAGATAGGAGAAAACTGAATTTGTCAAATAGTAAATCTCTGACTTGGATGGCTCCTAAAGTATTTCCTGGTAGTTGTTACCATGGCAATTCTGATCCAGTCATTTGGACAGCTGTAGAAATATCCCATTTATCTTTTTTCCATTTGATATACTTTTGAAACCTTACATACAAATGTCACAGCCAGGAGGATGAAAAACATTTCTGATCTGGGAATGAATTCTATTACCAAATATTAATCCACATGCATGTATACAGTGAACCAAATGTTCATTGGGAAGGATATTCTTAAAATAAAAGTAAACACATTCTCAGGATGGTAAATTTTGTGTATTTAAAATGATTATTTCACAGTATAGGCCAGTGCTATTTCTTTAGGCTACTGTCGGTTAAATCTGTAAGATCCTCAAGCATTTTGTAAAATTATTTAAAGTATACGTAAACCTTTCATTTAAAGAATATCTGATTATCCTGCATTGAAGGTCCTTATATGTGGCCTCCAATGGTGCATCTGCATGACTCATGTTTTTTCGATGGAAACAGCAAGTGGCCATTTAAACATACAGTACATTATGCAGGCTTGGTCTACTGTTATCAAAATCATCAGGAAACCTGTTGCAGTGAACACATGTAAAGACAAAGTGGCTGCAACTGCAAAGAGTCTGCAGGATATCAGCAACACTGAGTCATACCCAAGGATAAACGATGAAAACAAGTATTTTATTAAATAAATAAATGACAACTGTTTATGGTAGCAAAATAAATGTCATTCAGTTAGTGTGTACATAAAGTATACTTAAAGAGGAGGTCCAGCCTGGGTGAAAAAAATTAAAAGTCAGCAGCTACAAATACTGTAGCTGCTGACTTTTAATATCAGGGCACTTACCTGTCACAATGTCGACACCCCATCCAATCTTTGGATCGACTCCCAGGTGCTGCCGCCGCCATTCTTGGTAAGAGATCTGTCAAAAACGGGTCCCTGTTCCCCCCTCCCCCCTGAAAGGTGCCAAATGTGACACCAGAGGGGGGGAGGAAGCAATTAAGCGGAAGTTCCACTTTTGGGTGGAACTCTGCTTTAACACCTTCCCGTTCGGCCTATAGCAAAATTACGTCTGGGAGGGACTTTTGCCCTTCTGAGTGGACATCATATGACATCCTCCCAGAATGCACCTCTCTGTCACTATACCATCCTGCTGCCAGTACCATGTAATCGCTGTGACCAATCATAGCAGATCACATGATAATTGTAGACAATAGATGGCTTCCTTTCATTCCATCCATTGTTTACAATTGTGTAGCTAGCTGTGATTAGTCACAGTGATCACATGGTACAAACAGGGCCAATCACAGCTCATCTGTACCATGTTATTAGCTTTAGCCAATCACAGCTAATCACAACAAAAGACACTGAATGCATCGGTTACATTCAGTAAAAATGCTTGCTTATACCAATGAAATTCATCGCTATAAGCAATCATAATGATAATCAAAAAAAAAAAACCTGATTACTTTCTCAGAGTAGTACAGTGTTACTATGGTAAAACGGCTCTGGTCATGATGTGTTAAAAAGAAAATCTTAAAAAAATAAAAATAAAAAAATGTAAAATACAATTATTAATTACATACTGTCACCAGTCAGTATCCCTGATCACCACCAAACCAGTTATATGATGTACTGCACTGGTGATACTATGCAAAACAAAATTGTAAACATTTTTTCTTTAGTTCTTCATTTTCCAAAAAATTGTGACAAAAAAATGACAAATTCAAAAAACTCACCATGCTTCTTACTAAATACATTGGACTGTCTGCTTTCCAAAAAGTGGTAATTTGGGGGTATTTGTACTGTCCTGGGATTCAGAAATGAGCTGTCAGTGCATCAGGATTGATCAATTTTCAGATATATACCATAGTTTATGGACTCTATAATTTTCCTACAGACTTAGGCCTGGTTCACATCTATGCATTTTTTAGTGCGTTTTCAGTTTTGCAGACTACACACTACAGTCCATTTAACATGGTTTCCTATGGGTCATGTTCACATCAGTGCATTTTATGGAAAGGGCGAGGGACCAGCAGGTTGTGTGTTTGGTTCCATAGACTTCAATGGATCAAAAATGTTTACTGAAAAACGCAAAATGCACCTGGAATATGCATCAACTGCAACCTGCATAGGTGTGAACCAGGCCTAAATAATAAACACTGATTTGTGTTATTCTCACCAGGAAATGTAGCAGAATACATTTATGAAGAAAGATTATTTGCAAAATTTTTTAACAGAAACAAAGAAAAACATAGGTTTTTTTTCAACCTTTTCGGTCTTTTTTCATTTATTTACATGATAACATACCACCAAAAAAGCTCTATTTGTGTGAAAAAAATGACAAAAAGTCTTATGGATACAGTGTTGTATGACCACGCAATTATCATTCAAAGTGTGACAGCTCTAAACGCTGACAATTGGCCTGGGCAGGAAGGGGGTAAAAGTGCCTGGTATTGAAGTGGTTAAGGTAGAACTAAAGGCAAAACTTTTTGTTTACCATTTTTGGTAGAGTAAGGGAGGTTGTAACCCCTTAAGTTTTTTTTTATAGAAATACAGAAAGACGCGTCAGACCAAAACCAGATGAAAGAGTCCAAGATTGTTTTAATTGTTGGTAAAATGCCAATGTATTTCAGAGGCAACACCACTACCTAAAATGCATTGGCTGTTTTTATATGACTTTTTATCAACAATTAAAACTGTCATCTAGTTTTAGTTTAGCGCTCCTTCTATAGTTTTATGGTTTGAGCTACTGTTGGGTGCCCATCAAGGACAGCACTGCTGTATGGGAGCTTTAGGGCTTGTTTGAAGTTTTTCATTTATCTGACTACAAGTGCAAGTCTATTGCCGCGTACACACGGTCGGACTTTTCGTCTACAAAAGTCCGACAGCCTGTCCGACAGACTTCCGGCGGACTTTCGGCGGACTTGCAGCAGACTTTCTAACGAACGGACTTGCCTACACACGACCACACAAAAGTCCGACGGATTCGTACGTGATGACGTACACCGGACTAAAATAAGGAAGTTCATAGCCAGTAGCCAATAGCTGCCCTAGCATGGGTTTTTGTCCGTCGGACTAGCACACAGACGAGCGGATTTCGGGTCCGTCGTAGTTACGACGTAAAGATTTGAAGCATGTTTCAAATCTAAAGTCCGTCGGATTTGAGGCTGAAAAAGTCTGCTGAAAGTCCGGAGAAGCCCACACACGAACGGATTACCAGCCAGCTTTAGTCCGTCGGCGTCCGTTGGACTTTTGTAGACGAAAAGTCCGACCGTGTGTACGCGGCATATAAGTTCCCAGTACCTCTTTCAGTATGTTGTGTTTTTTTGCCATCTCTGTCCCATTGAGGAGATTTCTTTTCACTTTGAGGTCAGGACTCTCCATGACTTTGAGGACAGGACTGTGCAGGCCAGTCAAGTTCCTCCACCCCAAACTCGCTGATCCATGTCCTTATAGACCTTGCTTTGTGCACTGGTGCACAGTCATGTTGGAACAGAAAGGGGCCATCCCCAAACTGTTCCCAAAAAGGGGCATGAAATTGTCCAAAATATCTTGGTATGCTGAAGCCTTAAGAGTTCCCTTCAATGGAACTAAGGGCCAAGCCCAAGGTTCATAAAGACATGGATGAGCGAGTTTGGGGTGAAGGAATTTGACTGGCCTGTCCTCACCTCAACCCAATAGAACACCTTTGGGATTAATTAGAGCGGAGACTGCGAGTCAGGCCTTCTTGCCCACATCAGTGCCTGACCTCACAAATGCACACATCTGGATCAATGGTCAAACATTCCCATAGACACACTCCTAAACCTTGTGGGCAGCCTTCTCAGAAGAGTTGAAGCTGTTATAGCTGCAAAGGTTGGGCCAACTTAATATTGAAGCCTACAGACTAAGACTGGGATGCCAATAAAAGTTCATGCAAGTGTAAAAGCAGGCGCCCCATACTTTCGGTAATATAGTATATTGTAAACACGTTTAGAGCCCTGTATCCAGTGGTTGCCCTTGTATAGAAATAAGGTATAAGGTATAAGCTATTCTTTTAACCACATTGGACACATTGTCATTTTAAAATGGTGCTGTAGAAGCTGTGCTTAGTCACTGCGTTATGTTTCTGAAGGTAGTGTTTTGTTAGGGCCGCCCCCACCCTCCCCAAACCAGAAAAAATTAGGTGCACCCAGCTTTGCACCATGAGCTATAAACCTCTTCAAGGCATTAATAAAGTCAATATTTATTTGTTTACTTATATTTTATATTTTTTTAGAAATTCCACTTCCTGGTATTCATAGGCATAGGTGATATGGAAAGTGCCTCACAGCTGCCCTTCTGAGATCTTTGTAAATGACAACATATTGGCATATTTTGCAAAATCTCACAAGATTTCGGGGAAGAAAAGCATATTTGACAAACCATCAGATCTCATAGAATGCTCGAACACTGACATGTTGGCACAGAGAATAAGGAAGAAGAAGCCAGGCACCAATGACTTTAGTTTAATAAATCGCGTGGATTTCTGACCCAGGGATGGATGGGCCGCTAAGACTGGTGAAAAACAAGAAGGAGGAAGGTAACTATAAGTAACTATCGTTTTTTCTTAAAAAGATTTCAATAGTGTTGTCAGGTTCATTAAGGTGTGTGTGTGTAAACACTGTGCCAAGCATGCAGCTCAGGAGCTAAAATGAAGTTTCAGACATCTCAATAAGATTCTTGACTACTCTGTAAGAGGCTCTCTTTCCTGTTTGCTTTGGTGGTTTTCTTAGAGGAGGAGCAAATCCATTTCTGCCCTGCCTTCCTTTACAGCAATAGATCACTCCAATGGGGTTCCTTTGCAAAAGGTATTAAAATAAAGCTAAAATAAATAAAAATCCTTACTCAGATCATATACTGGTGTGAAATTAACATTATACAGTATATGCCATTTACACTTTGCATTATTATTATTAAATTCTTATACAACATCATTAAAGGAAACCTGTCATGATATAGTTATGAAGGCTGCCACTACTGACAATTTGTTCTACAAAGGTGTTACAATTTCAGTGTTTAGGTTTACCACCACTAATTGCTTTTTCTTCCTGGTACAACTAATTTACATTCCAATTCTCACAAGCTTAAAAGCTAGGCATTTTTAAAACACTGCCATGCTTCCCGATTTTGAGCTGGATAATGCCATCGGCTATACAAAACGACCCAGTGGCTCACAATTTACAGTGTAAAGCCACTATGAATGTGAAAAAAGAAACATTCCTTTGTGGCCAGTTAATTACATTGCAAGATGTTTAGAAAACTTCATTGAAGTCTTGCCCACTAACAAAACTTCAGTTACCCTCTAATTCTTCATTGTAAGGTCTTTCCTGTTGAGGCCCTTTGAAAGAGCTTGTTTACACTTGCTTCAAAATGTGGCATCGTGACACTTTTTTGACATGTAAATTAAAGCCCCTGTCACTAAATAA
This sequence comes from Aquarana catesbeiana, assembly GCF_042186555.1. Classification (NCBI taxonomy): domain Eukaryota; kingdom Metazoa; phylum Chordata; class Amphibia; order Anura; family Ranidae; genus Aquarana; species Aquarana catesbeiana. The sequence goes on along the minus strand of NC_133326.1, from coordinate 239,047,944 downwards.
AATGGCAAGCTTACAGTCCTGTTTAAACGCTGCGTTTGCTTTTCTTGAAAATAATAACCCTTTCTTGCTTTCTTGGTACCTTAAATCATCTCCGAAGCCTCCATAGAAGTCTATGACAAAGCTTACTAGCAGCACCCTCAGCTTTTGAGAAGCTTTTATTCAGCTTTAGCTTTGCTTTGTTTTGGAGGTATTGCAGGTATGAGATATGCAGGGATGCAATGGGAGTCCAACAAGCAAACCAGAAAGACACCATCAGCAGGGAGGTGAGCGGGGTCTGGAGCAGAGCAGAGCAACTAGTAGATGACACGCATGGTGTGCAACATGGGAACGCTAAAGCACAAGGTGAGCAGGGACCAGAGAGAGAGGACTGAGTGGCAGAGGATCAGCAGAGCTGGGGGACCAGACCAGTAGAAACAGAAATGTCACATGCGATGTGCAGCGTGGGAGCCATATAGTGGGACTTGAGTGGGAACCAGAGAGAGGAGGATCAGCAAACCAGAGGATCAGCAGTGCTGGGGGCTACTAATGAGTGGGGGGATAAGCAGAGCTGGAAGTTTTGAGGAAGTTGGGACTTTAAATGAAGTGTGTGGTCAAACAAACACAAACTTCTATCCCTAGTGTACATTGAGGAAAAGGGGAAATTTGGGACTTTGAATGAGATGTGTGTTGGAGAAAAACAAAATAAATAGCATAATCAAAAGAGGTTTATTCATAGCAATGTGTTTAGGACATGGTACATAGCAGGTATGATGAGCTGATGGGCATATAATGCATGTAAAAAAAATTATAATAATACATTATTGCACAAACTTGATAAAATCAAAGGAAAATTACAAAATTATAAGTCCCAAATTTCCCCTTTTCCTCAATGTACACTAGGGATGGAAGTTTGTGTTTGTTTGACCACACACTTAATTTAAAGTCCCAACTTCCTCAAAACCTCCAGCTCTGCTTATCCCCCACTCAGTAGTAGCCCCCAGCACTGCTATTTATTTATTTGTTTTTCTCCAACACACATCTCATTCAAAGTCCCATATTTCCCCTTTTCCTCAAAGCAGAGCTGGAGGTTACTACTGAGCGGGTGATTAGCAAAGCTGGGGATACTACTGAGTGGGACATCAGCAGAGCTGGGAATACTACTGAGCAAGGAATATGCTGAATGAGGCTACCAATGAGCTGGGGATCTGCTGACTGGGGATACTATTGAGTGGGGGTTCTACTGGGCCCCTTTAAAACAAATAGAAAGTCAACACAGACACAGGGCATTTGCTAAGCTTCTTTAATGCTTCAAAAATCATCATTGAAGCATCATCTAAAGATCACCGAAACATCACTGAAGCATCAAAAACACATCAAAAAAGCATATTGAAGGTCGTAAAATCAAGTGTAAATGAGCCCAAACAGTACAGAGAGCCCATCAACTGCTGCCCCGTAACTTCATGCTGGTTTTACTTTATAATTCACACAATGCTGCTTTTTAAATGAATACTTTGAAAGGTAATTGTAAAGTTAAAATTACTTCCACTAGTCATATACAATATGTTTTTGAGCAGTGCTTCAGAATAGCAATAAAGCGCAATTAAAGAACTGGACATAACATCGCACTGTTCAGCTGAGGCTGTTAGACCATAATGATTTACTTTTCATGTGAAAAAATAAATGTATTTGTGTTTTGCACATGCATAATTTAAACCAGGTACAAACAAAATATTTATAATACGTTTTAGCCTTTTTGACATTCTAGTAATCAACTATGTGCCTTCCTGTTTAATCAGAATTCACAATAACAGAATATCACTATAAGTATGTATGAGGCATATTACAATTATTTCCACAGTATTGCCCGCCTTGGTGATAACACAAAAATATTTGCTAATAACATTTCTGACATATAACTTAAATTTACTGTCTGTTTTTCAGTCTAGGAGAACACTATGTAAATTGTTATTTTTTTTATCATTTACAATGCCATAAATGTAACACCATTGTTTCATATTGCAATATTTACTATTTATTTTGCTGAAGTCAAACTCAAATATAAAGGTAATAAACATGGTGTCTAGAATTATTTTGGGAAACATTGTGAAAATAAAAAGTAAAAAATGAAAGTCAAACTCCAAGCAAAGCTTTTTAGTTTTGTATAGAGTGGGGAAGGGTTAGATGGCCTGTCAGTATTTTGATTATTGTGTCTGTCTATTAGACAGGTGTCAGGTAGAAAAGAGGGAGAAAATATATGGGGACATACACTGTAATATAACACACTTCCTTTTTTTAGTAAAGTGGGGAAAGTTTAAATGTCATAGTATTATTTTGTCTGTACTGTCCACCCACTCTTCCTTATACTGTATAGAGTACATGTACAGCATATGTTACATAATTAGGCCACTGATAACTTACTAACGAAATGAGAGCAAAATTCCAGTATTATCTTGCCCTTCCTCGCCAGCATCACTGTCCATGGTTCTCCCCTTTCATGCACTCAATTTCAGTTCTGTCAAACATAGAGGCTCAGCAAGTGGTCATTACCTAGAGAATCTGAATGCAAATGCAGCCTGCCTAGCATCTCCCACTCATACAGACTAATATCCCATCCCATCAAAGCATTTGTATATGGCAGAACTCCTCCCAAGAGCCAGCCCACTGCATCAGGGGGAGTACTGAGGCAGGCACCTTCCACCTGCCTTCATTTCATAAAGAAGTACAGGTAATACAAAAACAAATAAAAAAAGAATAAGGTATGTAATGAAAGTGGAAAGGTTTTATTTTAACATTTTATTAGGATGTTAATTAGAGGGGAGAGAGGAAAGCAAAATACTGTATAAGCAGATCAAACTTCAGCTTTAACTTTCATCACTTCCATCAAAGACTAAAAACAGAAAAAATAAATAAACATATGCAGATCATACATTGGCTATTAGCAGCACTATAACCTAAAATATAGTCATTTACTCAGCTTGCATACAGTTTGTTAGTCTCTAAGGAGAAATTTAGACTGAACTTTGCCTATTTGGGCATTTGAATGAATGTCTGAACATGTAGCTGTTCATTGGGAGTTGATCATCAAGTATAATAGCAATATAACGACTGGTATTATTTATTTCAGCTTTCCACTTTCAATGGTTGTTAAAGATGACAGCAAGTGCAGGCACCACCAAGTCCCATAACCAGTGTGACTTCACTGACCCCATTCACTTACAGGGCCAGGAATTTCCAGCCATGCAAGCAGGTGTGGGAATTATATATGGTCAATGACCTTCCTGGAAGATCCCAAAACTTATATATAACAACTGACTTTCCATTCCAATGTGGAATGCCTGAGTGACATTATATGTTATACATAAATGCTTGGGAGGACCTGCTGAATGGAATGGAAAGTCATCTGTTAGATATATTGTATAAGGGTTGAATATACCGCATAAATTCCCTTTTGGGTATACAGTGCCTTGAAAAAGTATTCATGCCATTTGAAATTTTCCACATTTTGTCATGTTACAACCAAAAACATAAATGTATTTTATTGGGATTTTATGCGATAGACCAACACAAAGTGGGACACAATTGTGAAGTGGAAGGAAAATTATAAATGGTTTCCAATTTTTTTACAAATAAATATCTGAAAAGTGTGGCGTGATTTGTATTCAGCCCCCCTGAGTCAATGCTTTGTAGAACCCCCTTTTGCTGTAATTACAGCTGCAAGTCTCTATGGTTATGTCTCTACCAGCTTTGCACATCTAAAGAGTGACATTTTTGCCCATTGTTCTTTTCAAAATAGCTCAAGCTCTGTCAGATTGGATGGAGAGCGTCTGTGAACAGCAATTTTCAAGTCTTGCCACAGATTCTTAATTGGATTTAGGTCTGGACTTTGACCGGGCCATTCTAACACCTGAATATGTTTTCATTTAAACCATTCCATTGTAGCTCTGGCTGTATGTTTGGAGTCGTTGTCCTGATGGAAGGTGAACCTCCGCCCAAGTCTCAAGCCTTTTGCAGACTCTAACAGGTTTTCTTCTAAGTTTGCCCTGCATTTGGCTCCATCCATCTTCCCATCAACTCTGACCAACTTCCCTGTCCCTGTTGAAGAAAGCACCCTTACAACATCATGTTGCCACCACCATGTTTCACAGTGGGGATGGTGTTTCAGGGTGATGTGTGGGGTTAGTTTTCAGCCACACATAGCGTTTTGCTTTTAAAGTTGCTTTTTTAAAGCAAAAAAATTTGATTTTGGTCTCATCTGACCAGAGCACCTTCCTCCACATGTTTGCTGTGTGCCCCACATGGACACATTTTCGCAAACTACAAACGGGACTTCTTATTTCTTTCTTTCTTTCTTTCTTTCTTTCTTTCTTTCTTTCTTTCTTTCTTTCTTTCTTTCTTTCTTTCTTTCTTTCTTTCTTTCTTTCTTTCTTTCTTTCAACAATGGCTTTCTTCTTGCCACTCTTCCATAAAGGCCAGATTTGTGGAGTGCACGACTAATGCCGCGTACACACGGTCGGACTTTTCGTCTACAAAAGTCCGACGGACGCCGACGGATTAAAGCCGCCTGACAATCCGATCATGTGTGGGCTTCCCCGGACTTTCAGCGGACTTTTCCAGCCGCAAATCTGACGGACTTTAGATTTGAAACATGCTTCAAATCTTTACGTCGTAACTATGCCGGACCCAGAAATCCGCTCGTCTGTATGCTAGTCCGACGGACAAAATCCCACGCTAGGGCAGCTATTGGCTACTGGCTATCAACTTCCTTATTTTAGTCCGGTGTATGTCATCACGTACGAATCCGTCATACTTTTGTGTGATCATATGTAGGCAAGTCTGTTCGTTAGAAAGTCTGCCGCAAGTCTGCCAAAAGTCCGGCGAAAGTCTGTCGGACGGGTTGTTGGACTTTTGTAGCCGAAAAGTCCGACTGTGTGTACGCGGCATTATAGTTGTCCTGTTGACAGATTTTTCCACCTGAGCAGTGGATCTCTGCAGCTCTTCCAGAGTTACCATGGGCCTCTTGGCTGCTTTTCTGATTAATGCTCTCCTTGCCCGGCTTGTCAGTTTAGGTGGACGGCCATGTCTTGGTAGGTTTGCATTTGTGCCATACTCTTTCCATTTTCGGAAGATGGATTGAACAGTGCTTTGTGAGATGTTCAAAGCTTGGGATATTTGTTTATAACCTAACCCTACTTTATACTTTATCCGTGACCTGTCTGGTGTGTTCCTTGGCCTTCGTGATGCTTTTTGTTCACTACGGTTCTCTAACAAGTCTCTGAGGGCTTCACAGAGCAGCTGTATTTACAGTATCTCAAAAACGTGAGTACACCCCTCACATTTTTGTAAATATTTTATTTTATCTTTTCATGTGACAACACTGAAGAAATTACACTTTGCTACAATGTAAAGTAGTGAGTGTATAGCCTGTATGACAGTGTAAATTTGCTGTCCCCTCAAAATAACTCAACACACAGCCATTATTGTCTAAACTGCTATCAACAAAGTGAGTACACCCCTAAGTGAAAATGTCCAAATTGGACCCAATTAGCAATTTTCCCTCACCGATGTCATGTGACTTGTTAGCGTTACAAGGTCTCCGGTGTGAATGAGGAGCAGGTGTGTTAAATTTGGTGTTATCACTCTCATTTTCTCACACTGGTAACTGGAAGTTCAACATGGCACCTCATGGCAAAGAACTCTCTGAGGACCTGAAAAAAAGAATTGCTGCTCAACATGGCCTAGGCTATGATTGCCAAGACCCTGAAACTGAGCTGCAGCACTGTGGCCAAAACCATACAGTGGTTTAACAGGACAGGTTCTACTCAAAACAGGCCACGCCATGGTTGACCAAAGAAGTTAAGTGCACATGCTCAGCATCATATCCAGAGGTTGTCTTTGGGAAATAGATACATTAGTGCTGCCAGCATTGCTGCAGAGGTTGAAGGGGTGGGGGATCAGCCTGTCAGTGCTCAGACCATATGCTGCACACTGTATCTAATTGGTCTGCATGGCTGTCATCCCAGAAGGAAGCCTCTCCTAAAGATGATGCACAAGAAAGCCCGTAAATAGTTTGCTGAAGACAAGCAGACTAAGGACATGGATTAGTGGAACCATGTCCTGTGGTCCGATGAGATCAAGATTAACTTATTTGGTTCAGATGGTGTCAAGCTTATATGGCGGCAACCAGGTGAGGAGTACAAAGACAAGTGTGTTTTGCCTACAGTCAAGCATGATGGTGGGAGTGTCATGGTCTGGGGCTGCATGAATGCTTCCGGCACTGGGGAGCTACAGTTCATTGAGGGAACCATGAATGCCAACATGTACTGTGACATACTGAAGCAGAGCATGATCCCCTCTCTTCAGAGACTGGGCCACAGGGCAGTATTCCAACATGAGAACAACCCCAAACACAACTCCAAGATAACCACTGTGTAAGGAAACCAGCAGAAATCGCCTGGCGTGCATGCACGGGGGACCACAGATGCCCGTGCGCGCTTGTGCGCATGCGCTATGTGCACACGCAGGAGCGCACCCTAGCGCCAGTTGGCGCCATTGGGCCTATTTAAAGGAGGCCCCAGCAACTGATCGGTGCTGACTGGTCTTCAGCTGTGTCCCTGTTACTCTGAACCTGTGTCATTCTGCCTGATTCCCGTTGCTGACCTTGGCTCCTGTTTACCCGGCTCTGAACTCTGTTATACCTCATCTCTGGTTCCTGATTCCGGCTTCCCATCTGACCCGTCTCTACCTGATGTTCCGGTACCTTGCTGCCCGCCTGTTGACGAACCTGGCTTCCCATCTGACTCGTCTTTGCCTGATGTTCCGGTACCCTGCTGCCCGCCTGTTGACGAACCCGGCTATCCCTGTGACCTGGCCCTGGTGCCCAGCTTGGCCCAGCACAACTACCCGAGTGTCTGCAACTACAGTCCTGCGACCAGCTGCGACTTCCTGCTCTGCAATTACAGTCCTGCAACCAGCTGCGACTTCCTGCTCTGCAACTACAGTCCTGTGATCAGCTGCGACTTCCTGCTCTGCAATTACAGTCCTGCAACCAGCTGCGACTTCCTGCTCTGCATCTACAGTCCTGCGACCAGCTGCGACTTCCTGCAACAGGGTTCCTGGTTTCCACCTGCAGGCACTCGTGTGCCTCCTGTTCATTGGCTCCTTCTGTTTCACTCTCAGCGGGACCTGGACTGGAGATACAAGAGAGGCCGACCTTGACAATTCAGTCTCCCTTCAGGTACGTGACAGTACCAGTCAGCCAGTAATGGAGTCTGAAAGGGAGGTCTCTCTGCTGTCAACCCTCTGCCAAACTGTTACCGCACTCTCCCACGTAGTGCAAGGGTTGCATATGGACTTTGTCCGCATCCATAACCAACTTCAGTATACATCCAGCTTTACTCCCACTTCCGAGCATCCAAGACTCGAGGTTTCCTTTGCTCAAACTATGACTTTCTCCCAAACTGAACTGTCTTACCTTCCTGAGCCCAGGGTACCCTTGCCCGAACGGTTTTCTGGGGACCGTAAAAAGTACAGGACTTTTCAGAATGCCTGCGAACTTTACTTTTCTTGCTACCCCGTACATTCTCTACAGAGGAAGTGAAGGTGGGATTTTTTATCTCCTTGTTGCTGGAGGAACCCCAGGCCTGGGCATTTCAGCTTCAGGAACAACACGACCCTGTCCTGGCTTCGGTCAAATCCTTTTTCACTGCCATGGCTCAATTATATGCCGATCCTTTCCACCACCAGACAGCAGAGACTTCGCTGAGTCATTTACAACAAGGTTCTAGGCCTATGGAGGACTATGTCTCGTACTTTCGTTTATGGAGCACTGATACTGAGTGGAATGATTCAGCTTTACACTTCCGATTTCGTCTTGGCCTGTCAGAAGCCATCAAAGATGAACTCGCCAGGGTAGAAATACCTACCTCTCTGAATGACTTAATCCACCTCAGCATACAAATTGACCGTCGCCTACGTGAAAGACGGTTTGAGAAAGCCGTAAATCTTCATCTAATGCCTACCTGCTCGACGGACCCATCACCTGCCTCCTTCTCAACCGTGCCAAGAAAAGTTTCTGACATCAGGAAAATTCCACATGCCAGCTTTCCTAGGCCCCCTCTGACCGAACAAGAGCGGTCTCATCATCGCCGCAATAATCTCTGTCTTTATTGTGGCAAGCAGGGGCACTTCCTACAGACTTGTTCCAGAAGGCATCGTAAAAGACCCCTCCGTCCATCTTCTACAGTCGTAGCATTAAGTTCCAGTCGAAACCACACCCTGCTGCCTGTTTCCCTTCAGTTAACCGGAAAGACTCTTACTGTTTCGGCTATTGTGGACTCTGGGGCCTATAGCTGTTTTGTGGACTCTGCCTTTGCTAAGAAGAACAGCTTCATGGTCCACCTGGCAGATGGTTCAGGCATCAAATCTGGGCCCGTTACTCTAAAGACTGAACCCATCCTGTGCCTCACTGCTTCTGGGCATCGTGAGCTGCTACGTCTAGATGTCATTACATCTCCCCTATTTCCTGTCATTCTTGGGCAACCCTGGTTGAAGGCACATAACCCCCTCATCAACTGGATCACAAGGGAAGTGACTTTTTCTTCTAAGTACTGTAATGAATTCTGCATTCCTCCTCTAACCAAGTGCGCAGAACCGCTCCTCTGCATTAACATGGACCCTGAAACCATTAAACTTGTGCCTTCCATCTACCATGACTTTCTGGACGTTTTCAATAAAAAGAGCACTGACACTCTCCCTCTTCATAGACCATATGACTGCCCTATCGATCTCTTACCCGGTGCAGAAATTCCTTTTGGCAGGATCTACCCACTCTCAGAACCAGAACTGGAGGAATTGCGGAAGTACATTGATGAGAACCTTGATAAGGGGTTTATTCGGCCATCTTCTTCCCCCGCGGGAGCGGGAATATTTTTCGTGGAGAAGAAGGATCACTCCCTCCAGCCCTGTATTGATTACCGGGACTTGAATAAGGTAACCATCAAAAACCGATACCCCTTACCTCTTATTCCAGAACTATTCCAGAGGCTTCGGGAAGCTCGTATATTTACAAAACTAGACTTGAGAGGAGCATACAACCTGATCAAAATAATGCCCCGTACACACAGTCGGATTTTCCGATGGAAAATGTCCGATCGGAGCATGTTGTCGGAAATTCCGACCGTGTGTGGGCTCCATCGGACATTTTCCATCGGATTTTCCGACACACAAAGTTGGAGAGCAGGAGATAAAATTTTCCGACAACAAAATCCGATCGCGTCAATTCCGACCGTGTGTGGCCTGTTCCGACGCACAAAGTGCCACGCATGCTCAGAAGAAATTCCGGCACGGAACAGCTCGTTCTGGTAAACTTAGCGTTCGCAATGGATACTGCACTTTCGTCACGCTGCAATGTTAAAAATGGTTTAATACAGCGCACTCTCTTCTTCTTTATAATGTGACAAGAATATAGTAGTTTTGCTGCTCATATTCACACACACTTCTCACAAACTTATTTCGTTACTATTTATCTGGATTCCCTCAATATATTTTGATTTCTCACATCTGACAACATATTTATTTATTTATTTATTTTTTTTGGCTTTAATGTAGATTTTTTTTTTTGTGTTTGTATTTTTTGGAAGGTATTTTTTTGGGGGATTTTGATTTGTACTCCCGAAAATGTTTGTGTGGTTTTTTTGTGACAAGTTCCCACCACACCATTGATATGTTATTCTATTTAATCTGTAGGAGATTGTTTGGTGTTGTTGTCTCTTGTTAATTTCACATTTTATGTTAGAAATGTACCTGAATCGTCACCAACAAACTGTCCTTTTTGGATGAAAACACACAGGAGAGTCTAATTTCCCAAAAAAAATTTTATTAAGGGGTCACAACTAAACAAAGAGGGAGGCAACGCTGGAGAAACTGCAGAAGTGGGTGAAGCCTTGGACCCCCAGGGCACACATCAACTATTTTTAAGCAAAATTGGTGGCCTGAGGAGTCCTTATCTAAGGGAGGGCAGTCTGGTCCAGAAGTCCCAGAGATCCAGAAAGCAGCAGATGACATCTGTGTCCCCAGGCTGTGGTCATACGAGAGACTGCATCTTCTGTCAGACCAGACTGAACCCAGGGCCATCACTCTCAGGTCTTCCTTCCACGCTTCCTTACATGCTGTGGCTGTGGTGGTGGAGTTGTGGCAGCAGGAGGAGGAGGAGGATGGTCAAACTCAACCACGTCGGTCTTGGGTGTTAGTTCCCCACTCACCCCCTTAGTTAGGACTTTATAAAGCAGGTCCTCACAGAGCCTGCGTTGACCCTCCTGCATGCCCTGCAGTTTTGTGGCAGCCATGCAGGCAAAGGCCTCTTCAGGAGTGGGTAAGGCTCATAGGGACGCAGAAGCCTCCTGGATCAGCCTGAATGCTGAATCCTGCACGGGACTCGGAGTCGTCTTCCTGGCTCTTTTATATGGAAGGCGGAGGGGAGGAAGCTGAGACTCAGTCAGGCTGCGACTGGTCCCTGGCTTCTCCTGGCTGCCACTTAGCCCCGTCTCCTCCTGGCTGCCACTAATCCCCGCCTCCTCCTGACTGCCACATTCCACAACCTCCTCCTGGCTGAGGTCTTCCTGTGTATGAAAAAGGGACATAGTTTTACTATTTTTTTCATCAATCACACACAATTTTCACCTCCTGACTGCTGCAAATTGAATGTGAACAAATATAACAGACTATCCTTCTGAGCCCAGCAGTTTTCATTCTTGTCCCAATTTTGGGTGCCCACTACTGTCTATTGATATGTAAAACACTTTCAATCAGCAATTAGTGATCAATAATAACATCTAGTAAACATAATTTCTTTATTGACCAGAAATCTGTAGAAGAATGCTATACCTGGCTCCAGCTGGGCTCCTCCATTTCTTCCTGGCTGGAAGGCCCAGGTTGGACATCGGAAGCCTCAGCTGGGGTGGAAGGAAGAGTGGAAGGAAGAGTGGAGAGGGATTCCCTGACTTCAGTGTGGTCTGACAGAAATCGCAGTCTCTCATAGTACCACAGCCTGGGGACATAAACGTCATCTGCTGCAGCTCCGGACCTCTGGGAATCTGTGACCTTCTTGCGCTCCCTCAGATAAGTGCTCCTCAGGCCACCAATTTTGGCTTTTAAATAGGGGATGGTTGCTGTGGGGACCACCGGCTTCACCAACTCCAGCAGTTTCTCCAGCGCTGCCTGCCTCTTTTGTTTATGGTTATAGTGGGGGTGTCTGACCTGCCACAGACAGGGCAGCTCCCTGTATTTGTCAATGAACAGGGGGAGGAAATTGTGGTCGTTGAAGCCATCCATTTTCTCTGCAAGACACAACACAAGACAAACCCTAATGTCAGGCCAAACTCCCCTAATCTTGTTACAATATAGGCTTCCATTTCAAAGCAGTATAGGCCCAAGTTTAGATCCTACCTTCGTTATCACGATCGGCGCCTCCGATGCTCCTTCCTCCGCTCACAGATCGTACGTAAGACGCACGCGTGTTACGCTTTATACACACTGCGCATGCGTGTAACTCCGCCCGCCCCTGACGTTCTTTCTAGTCTATTCCCCGCCCCCTTTCGTTCGGCGCAGTGGGGGAAGAGCACATGGCGGAGACACAGCAGGATCGTGCTAATTGTAGCAACGAGGAGGAGGAGGAGAAGGAGATTTAAGGACTCAAATATGTCCTTTGGGGAGATGTTGGAGATGGTCGACATCCTGAAGAAGGCCGGCTATGATGGAAAGTATGGGCCTTACCCCAACCCCAATATCAGAAAAGCCAAGATCATGGCGAAAGTGGTCAGGAGTCTGCACCGGAATTTCGGAATACGACGATCGAAAGATCAGCTCAGGAAGCGGTGGTCGGACCTCGAATTACGAGAACATGAGCAGTACAGAAAGATCCGAAGAGTGCTGCAAAAAAGTAAGTAGTTGTGCTGTGTTCCTATTCTTTATGTTTATTATGTTCGTGCTGCTCCATGTGCTTTTAGGAACTGTTGTACAGTTTAAAATGGCAACTTTCATGTTCATGGGCACACTATTCGTTCGGATCAAACATTTTTCTTTCGGACTATAAAATACCATTGTTTAGGCCATATGCATTTGGCCACCATTTTGACGCCCTATACTTGTCTTAAAAGAATTGTGTTGTGTAGATGGCTTTGTTACTAGAATGAAATGCAAACTAGATTCTGTGTAAGGAGAGGACACTGAGCAGCTGTTTTCACATCTGGACACTGGAGCACTAGTGTGGGACACAAGAACACCATTTTTATTAGGGGGCCACACAGGTGCTCCAGTGTATACTATAGGGGTGTCTCCATCTGTGAAGCTTGTACCAAACAGGTAAAGTATTGCAGCTTGACAAAGGACACTGAAAAAACTACATCTTTGAACTCTGCTAAAATTGACAATTGTATCCCACTTCCAAGCAATGTTTCCTATTTCTAGTTTTGCCATCAAATATCTGTGTGCTAAGTATACCATTTTTGTTTTACATAGGGGAGAAAAGACTCGGAGGACACCCCTCATCCGAGGAGACCAGAGCCCCCCCTCTGGAAGAAGGGGAAATCCCCCCAACACAATCTGAGCAGGAGGAAGAAGACATGGTGGAACTAGTCACCACAACAGGTGAGTGTCTGCGACCACAGGCTCAGATAAGAGATGGATGGCGGCATTTTTTTTAGACCTAATTTATTTTGGGGTTCCTCTCTTTTTAGGTGATCGTGAGGTTGTGGATCCAGATCCTTTCACATCCGAAAGTGCCCAGATCCTGATCGGGGAGATCATGGGGTGTAATTTACAATTGGAAATCATCAAGAAAAACATCAATGATGTTATTCCAAAAAATAAAAACATCATTGATGTTTTGGGGCGAGTTTAAAGCCCCTCCAAATCACTTTCTTCTTTTGTGTGCTACAATGTGCTAAATGTTTTTGTGATTTTTCCCAAAGCCTAATTTGGAGGATGCACACAGTGTGCCAACATGTGCTATCTGCCATCACGGGAGATCAATGGACGCGTTTTGGGGGTGCAACCCCTTCCTCAATAATAAAGTAGCTGTGAGGAAGGGCTTGCTCCCCCAAAACATGTCCCTTGATCCCCCGTGATGGCAGGTCGCACATGTTGACATTGTTAAATTGGTGTGCATCTTCCAAATTTGGCTTTTCCTGGGGTGATTTCACCCCATCTGAACGCAATATCAAACACAGTTCCTAAATACTCATGTCTGATATTGCCTTCAAATTCTACCAAATGTGACGTTTGTAAGTTCAAGATTTGTGTCTTTCTTGTTGGTTTTACACAGGCCTGTTTTATCTAAAATGGACATTTTGAGTTTTGATAATGCTACCCCAAAAATTGTTATACAACAAACATGTTGGTTTGTTTGAAAAACCTTTGGTAAATGCACATGTGATTGTGCAGGTCTTAAAAAGATTGTTAATCAAGAATGTGTGGATTATTGTCTCAACGCTACAACACTTTTGTGGTGATGTCATTGCTGTTTTCAGCAAAAATGGAGGTTATTTCCTAAGGGCAAATCCTCTTGGCACTACAAGTGCAGTTTCAGTGCAGTTGCAACTGCACTTGTAGTGAAATGTGTTTTTGCATTTTAGTAAATAAAAGCCAACAGTGCTTTGTATAATAAGGTTACACAGTCACCACATTTTCTGGACTCAACACATTTCTGTCAGGGTCAGCTAAAACAAACACAAGCAGTAAATGTCCACAAAGAATTTCTTTTTTTGTTTTATTATAAAAAAGCTTCACAGATTTGCTGGCATATTGATAGCCCCCCTACCCGCAAAGAACTCCAGGTAGCATAACCGGACATCACGGGCACTCAGGGAGGGCAAGCCAGGACGGCCGCTTTCAAGCGCCGTCAGTGTGGTTTGATGTATCATTCCGGCCTCAGGCCCAACTGAGCCAGCATAGTGGGCCAAATTTTTCCTTAAAAAGTTATGGAGAACACAGCACGCCAGTATAATATGGTTCAGTTACATAGTTACATAGTTACATAGTAGGTGAGGTTGAAAAAAGACACAAGTCCATCAAGTCCAACCTATGTGTGTGATTATGTGTCAGTATTACATTACATATCCCTGTATGTTGCGGTCATTCAGGTGATTATCTAATAGTTTCTTGAAGCTATCAATGCTCCCCGCTGAGACCACCGCCTGTGGAAGGGAATTCCACATCCTTGCCGCTCTTACAGTAAAGAACCCTCTACGTAGTTTAAGGTTAAACCTCTTTTCTTCTAATTGTAATGAGTGGCCACAAGTCTTATTAAACTCTCTTCTGCGAAAAAGTTTTATCCCTATTGTGGGGTCACCAGTACAGTATTTGTAAATTGAAATCATATCCCCTCTCAAGCGTCTCTTCTCCAGAGAGAATAAGTTCAGTGCTCGCAACCTTTCCTCATAACTAAGATCCTCCAAACCCTTTATTAGCTTTGTTGCCCTTCTTTGTACTCGCTCCATTTCCAGTACATCCCTCCTGAGGACTGGTGCCCAGAACTGGACAGCATACTCCAGGTGCGGCCGGACCAGAGTCTTGTAGAGCAGGAGAATTATCGTTTTATCTCTGGAGTTGATCCCCCTTTTAATGCATGCCAATATTCTGTTTGCTTTATTAGCAGCAGCTTGGCATTGCATGCCATTGCTGAGCCTATCATCTACTAGGACCCCCAGGTCCTTTTCCATCCTATATCCCCCCAGAGGTTCTCCCCCCAGTGTATAGATTGCATTCATATTTTTGCCACCCAAATGCATTATTTTGCATTTTTCTACATTGAACCTCATTTGCCATGTAGTCGCCCATATGGATGGGTGTCATAAATAGGCGGAAGCGGCTGGCCAGGATTCCAAATGTGTTCTCCACCACTCTTCGGGCTCTGGCCAGCCGGTAATTAAAAACCCTCTGTTCCGGGGTGAGGGTCCTCATCGAGAATGGCCGCATCAGGTGGTCCCCCAGCGCAAACGCTTCATCAGCAATGAACACGAATGGGAGTCCTTCCACATTGTCCTCTGGAGCTGGCAAGTCCAAGCTGCCATTCTGGAGACGCCTGTAGAACTCCGTCTGGGTGATGACTCCACCATCGGACATCCGGCCATTCTTTCCCATGTCCACATACAAGAAGTCGTAATTAGCCGACACCACCGCCAACATCACTATAAAATTGAACGCCTTATAGTTGAAATAGTATGACCCCGAGTTGGGTGGTGGGACGATGTGGACGTGTTTCCCATCAATTGCCCCTCCGCAGTTAGGAAAGTCCCACCGCTGGGCAAAGTGGGAGGCCACAGTCTGCCATTCCTGTGGCGTGGAAGGAAACTGTTGAGGAAAAAAAAATAAACATTACTATTTTTGATCAGAAACATGGCAAGCAGATTAGGCACAAACATTATGGGGCAACCTCCAGATAACATTTATTAAGGGGAATTTAACAACGCCAAAGTATAAGGTACACCTATCATATACCCCCCCCCCCCTCTCATGGGCCATTTCTAACATTATAGGTGTGTGGAAATCTTGGACAGGTAACCCTCTTCACTTCATTGAGAGATGAATACCTAAATACAGGGTATTACTTGGAACAGCCCCTCCTTAGTTACACTATTGGCAGCCCACTGGACAGGTAAGAAGTGTCATAATACAAAGATATAAATACACACTGTACACATTTGAGGACATTTGGACATTCTGCTATTACCTATCAAGATAATAATAGAATAAAAAAACTTTAAACAGTACCATTTGAAAGTATACAGGCAGGCCCTTGCACTACATGCTTTGGGGAATTCATCCATAAATCTGAGCACAAAAGAGATGGGTATAGTGTGTATGGGTTTGGCAAAGTCAGCAGATAGATGATTGAGGACAATGAATTGGGATCAGCTGACTTAGCAGTTGGGGGAGGGAGAGTTACTAAAAATTATTTGGGGACACCACCAAAAAAAAGCCTCTGGCACTCTGCCAGAATTTAAAGCAAAAAAAACATTTCCAAACATTTTAGGGGGTGTTTGGGGTAAAGCACTACAATGGAGCTGAAAAATACATTGTTAAGTGACTACATGAGGTGAATATAGGGGCAGGAGACACCATGCTGGGGAGGTTATTGAAGGGCAAATATGTATGAAGGGCCTAAAATAATAATTACATAAAAATCCAGCATGCATGAGGACAAAGGGGACATTCACAGCATATTACAATCATGGTAATTAGGGAATGAGGAAAGAAATACAATATATTAGCAAACATTCAATACAATAAAATGTGATATTAAAGGATAAAAATCTTACCTTCATATACTCCTTCTGCAGGACCTGGATGATGGCAGAACAGGTCTCTGGGATGATGATACCCAGAGCCTGGGGGGAGATGCCTGCAGACTTCTCCCTGTCACCAAATACCGCAGGGTAGCGACGAGCCTCTGCTCCGGAGTGATGGCTTGCCTCATGCAGGTATCCTGCCTGCTAATATAAGGGGTCAGCGAAGCCAACAGACGGTGAAACACGGGGTCCGTCATCCTGAGAAAGTTCCTGAAATCATCAGGATTATTCTCACGGATCTCACGGAGCAAAGGCATATGAGAGAACTGGTCACGCTGAAGCAACCAATTGGTCCTGTTCATGGACTGGACTTGTGTCAAGGTCAGGGCACCCAACACCAAGCCCCCGCACAGCACAAACTCTACGAGGAGTACGCATACGCAACATGGCTAGAAAACGGTCGGCTGCTCAGAACGAAGTAACAGAGCGCACTGAAGAACAGCAAGGCCTGTGAAGAGCGACCTGAAAAACAGTAATGAATGAACAAGAATACAATGACTAAAGTCACACGGAACTTGCTTGCACGCACTGAAGAGCAGATACAAACCCACAAGCACAAACTGAACGGCAGAAAACGATCTGAAAGCCACGAGTCTGAAAAAGTGCGAATCGTCTCTCACCAAACTTTTACTAACAGGAGATTAGCAAAAGGAGCCCAAAGGGTGCCGCGCTTGGTTCTGAACCGGCCTTTTCTAGTCTCGTCGTACGTGGTGTACGTGACCGCGTGGTTGGCGATCGGAAATTCCGACAACTTTGTGCGACCGTGTGTAGACAAAACAAGTTTGAGCCAACATCCGTCGGAAAAAATCCTAGGATTTTGTTGTCGGAATGTCCGAACAAAGTCCTACCGTGTGTACGCCCTATAAGAGAAGGGGATGAATGGAAGACGGCCTTCAGGTCTCATTTCGGACATTTTGAGTACCTAGTGATGCCCTTTGGACTGTGTAATGCTCCAGCCACCTTCCAGCATTTTGTAAATTATGTGTTCCAGGACTTTCTTGATTTATTTACTATTGTTTACTTGGACGACATTTTAATTTTTTCCACCTCCTTAGAGTCCCATTGAATTCACGTGAAGAAAGTGTTAAACAGACTAAGGGAACACCATCTCTATGCTAAGGCGGAGAAGTGTGAATTCGAAAAACTCACCATCCAGTTCCTGGGGCTCATTATCTCTGCAGACGGAAATGCCATGGATCCACAGAAGGTATCTGCAGTACTCGATTGGCCTGCCCCCCACTGATAAGAAATCTGTACAGCGGTTTGTGGGGTTCGCTAATTTTTACAGGAAGTTTATTAAAGACTTTTCCAGTATTGTATCCCCTATCACCCAGCTAACCAAGCTACGCACGACCTTCACATGGACCTCAGAAGCTCAGACAGCATTAGAAAAACTGAAAGGCCTCTTCACATCCGCACCCATCCTGAAACACCCAGATCCTGCTCTGCCCTGTGTCCTTGAAGTGGATGCCTCCGAAATAGCTGTGGGAGCCATATTGTCCCAACGACAAGGGACAAAATCGCTACTCCATCCTGTCGCTTTCTTCTCCAGAAAACTAAGTAATCCTGAAAGGAACTACGATGTCGGTGATCGGGAATTACTTGCTATTAAGTTTGCTCTTGAAGAATGGCGTTATTTGCTAGAGGGAGCTGCTCACCCTATTCTTGTATTCACGGATCACAAAAACCTGGAGTACTTAAGAACAGCGAAAAGATTAAGACCTCGCCAGGCCAAGTGGGCTCTTTTTTTTTGCAAGATTCTGCTTCCACATCACTTACCAGCCCGGGTCAAAGAATGGGAAGCCCGACGCTCTTTCCCGCATGTTTCAAGATACTGAAGCATCTCCCGAACCTGATACCATCCTACCCACTAAGAACTTCCTGTTATTACAAACTGATCTCATCTCCCAAATCAAGACAGCAGTCCTGAATCAACCTCCCTCCCAAGAACTCCATCTCCAGCTTAAAGAGGGTCTCTACTTCCATGGTACACAGATCTTTGTTCCAGAGCAATTATGGACAGCAGTCCTCTACATGTGCCACGATCATCCTCTGGCAGGGCATTTCGGGGTACACAAGACTTCGAAACTGGTCCTTCACTCCTTCTGGTGGCCAGACTTAATACAATTCTGCAGAGACTATGTAAGATCTTGCACTACGTGCTTATGGAACAAGACGGACAGATCTAAGAATTGGAGTCTGCTGGAACCTGTCCCTGTACCAGATAAATTATGGAGCATGATCTCCATGGACTTCATTGTCGAGTTACCCCCATCCGAAGGGTTTACCACCATCTTTGTTATTGTGGATCGCCTATCCAAGATGGCGCATTTTGTGCCCCTAAAGGGTACCCCTTCCGCTGCAGAGACTGCCTCATCTTTCGTCAAGGAAGTGGTACGCCTACATGGTATCTCTGGCAACATCACGTCGGATCGTGGAGTTCAGTTTACGTCCAGATTTTGGAAATCCTTGTGTGAGGTTTTGGGCATTGAACTCTGCCTATCATTTGCTTACCACCCCCAGACTAACGGCCAAACAGAGAGAACAAATCAGACGCTGGAGCAATATCTCCGATGTTTCTCTTCTTTTGCACAGGACGATTGGGCGTCTCTTTTGCCGTTAGCAGATTTCGCCTACAATAATTCAATATACTCTTCTATCAAGCAAACACCCTTTTTTGCCCCTTTTTTGCTAATTATGGGTTCCATCCATCTTTTTTGCCCAATGTCCCCCAAGAATCCTCAGTACAGGATCATCTGGAGTTCTAGAAAGTTAACAACCTCTTCCTGCAAGAAGCTATCTCCAAGTCCCAAGTAGATGACAAAAGATTCTATGACAGAAGAAGAAGAGGTTTTCTGGATCTGATCTACCACAAATCTAAAGCTGGCCTGCCCTTCAAGGGAGCTAGGACCAAGATACATTGGCCCATTCGCTATTAAAAGAAGGATTAACGCCGTTGCTTTCGAGTTAGGCCTACCAGAAAATCTAAGAATTCATCCGGTGTTCCATGTGTCCCTCTTGAAAACAATCCGTGGCTAATCCCTTTCCTGACCGAGAATCTGAGACTCCTGCTCCTCTGTTGGTGGAAGGGAATGAGGAGTTTGAAGTGGAGGCTGTCCTGAATTGCAGGAAGAGAAGGGGCCAGACCCAGTTCCTTATTAAGTGGAAGGGCTACGGCCCTGAAGATAATTCATGGGAACCCAACTCCGATGTGCACGCTCCACGATTGGTTCAAGCCTACCTTCGCCTCCATCCTGAGAAAAAACCCTTAGTGGGCATCCAGAGGCTGCCCTTAAGGGGGGGCAATGTAAGGAAACCAGCAGAAATCGCCTGTCATGCGCTGGTGTGCATGCGCGCACGCACAGGAGACCACAGATGCCCGTGCGCGATGCGCGGGTTGCACGTGCAGGAGCGCGCCCTAGCACCAGTTGGCGCCAGTGGGCCTATTTAAAGTAGGCCCCAGCAACTGATCAGTGCTAACTGGTCTTCAGCTGTGTCCCTGTTACTCTGAACCTGTGTCATTCTGCCTGATTCCCGTTGCTGACCTTGGCTCCTGTTTACCCGGCTCTGAACTCTGTTATACCTCATCTCTGGTTCCTGATCCCGGTTTCCCATCTGACCCGTCTCTGTCTGATGTTCCGGTACCCTGCTGCCCGCCTGTTGACGAACCCGGCTTCCTATCTGACTCGTCTTTGCCTGATGTTCCGGTACCCTGCTGCCCACCTGTTGACGAACCCGGCTATCCATGTGACCTGGCCCTGGTGCCCAGCTTGGCCCAGCACAACTACCCGAGTGTCTGCAACTACAGTCCTGCGACCAGCTGCGACTTCCTGCTCTGCAACTACAGTCCTGCGATCAGCTGCGACTTCCTGCTCTGCAATTACAGTCCTGCGACCAGCTGCGACTTCCTGCTCTGCAACTACAGTCCTGCGACCAGCTGCGACTTCCTGCAACAGGGTTCCTGGTTTCCACCCGTGTGCCTCCTGTTCATTGGCTCCTTCTGTTTCACTCTCAGCGGGACCCGGACTGGAGATACAAGAGAGGCCGACCTAGTCAATTCAGTCACCCTTCAGGTACATGACATACTGCCTTGCTGAAGAAGCTGAGGGTAAAGGTGATGGACTGGCAAAGCATGTCTCCAGACCTAAACCCTATTGAGCATCTGTGGGGCATCCTCAAACAGAAGGTGGAGGAGCACAAGATCTCTAACATCCACTAGCTTTGTGATGTCATCATGGAGGAGTGGAAGAGGACTCCAGTAGCAACCTGTGAAGCTCTGGTAAACTCCATGCCCAAGAGGATTAAAGCAGAGCTGGAAAATATTGGTGGCCACACAAAATATTGATACATTGGGCCCAATTTGGACATTTTCATTTAGGGGTGTACTCACTTTTGTTGCCAGCGGTTTAGACATTAATGGCTGTGTGTTGAGTTATTTTGAGGGGACAGAAAATTTACACTGTTATACAAGCTGTAAACGCACTACCTTACATTGTAGCAAACTACTTTACATTGTAGCAAAGTGTAATTTCTTCAGCGTTGTCACATGAAAAGATACAATAAAATATTTACAAAAATGTGAGGGGTGTATCACTTTTGTGAGATACTGTATACTAAGATTAAATTACACACATGTGGACTCTATTTACTAATTAGGTGACTTCAGAGTAAAGTGAGCTAAATACAAATGCACGCCACACTTTTCACATATTTATTTGTAAAATATTTTGAAAACCATTTTCCTTCCACTTTACAATTATGTGCCACTTTGTGTTGATCTATCACATAAAATCCCAATAAAATACATTTATGTTTTTGGTTGTAACATGACAAAATGTGGAAATGTCAAGGGGTATGAATACTTTCTCAAGGCACTGTATATCACAAGGCAGTCTACTGTTTCCCCTATCATCCACAGGGATTCTGGGCAGTAAGCCCATGGTGTAAACCAAGGGGTCTCCAAACTTTCTAAACAAGGGGCAGGTTACTGTCCTTTGGACTTTAGTGGGGCCGGACTGTGGCCAGTGGGACTAGAAAATGTCCTGGTATCCAGTGGAAGTAAACAATGCCCCATATTTGGTGACAGTGGGGGAATAGTGCCCCATCCTTGGTGTCAGTGGGAGGAACTCAGCCCCATCATTGGTGTCAGTGGGAGTAATTTTGTCATGTCAATGGGAGGAATGGTGCCCCATCAATGGTGTCAATAGAAGGAATTGTGCCCCATCGTTGGTGTCAGTTGGAGGAATAGTGCCCCATCGTTGGTGTCAGTGGGAGGAACTCAGCCCCATCATTGGTGTCAGTGGGAGTAATTTTGTCATGTCAATGGGAGGAATGGTGCCCCATCAATGGTGCCAATAGTAGGAATTGTGCCCCATCGTTGCTGTCAGTAGAAGAAACTGTGCCCTTTTGAAGTTGTCAGTGGGAGGAATAGTGCCCCAAGGGCCAGACAAAGGTAAGCAAAGGGCCGCATCTGGCCCCTGGGCCGCAGTTTGGATACTTCTGTTGTAAACTGTAAATCAGTTCCAACAACACTGCCAGGAAATCATAGAGGATGGAATAATGTCATCATTACTCTCTGGCCACGGTGATTTTAGTTTTGAGATTTTTATTAGATTGCTTCATACCAACATAGGCTTTTTCTATCTTTTCAGTTGTGCGTTCTATTTAAATACTGTGCTGTTGTGGTACTTCATGTGCTTGATATTGAGCGTTAGGACCTAAGAGGCATGAGGCATCTTTGATGCACTCAAACTCTATGTACAACATCACACAAGACTAATGTGGTTCCATTCCCACCTTTCACCAACAATTGAAAACATCATGTCTGGCCGATAGGAATCCCCCAAATTTTATGGCACTACCTGCTAAATAAGTGCCCTAACAAACACAGAGGAATTTCCCTTTTTTACAAATTTTCCACACCTCTGTATATGTGAGCTAAATTACCTAACATGTTGAAATGGGAAATAGAACTGCAGACAGTTTTCTCTTTACAACAATGGCATGTGGCTATTAACTACAATTGCATGTACTGATCATTGGGATAATGCGCAAAAACTACTGCACAGATAGTATCTCACACCTCTCCGGTTAAATAAAATGTGCCCCAATACATCACCTCTATGCTGGAGAGATTGTTATTCTATTTCTATTTTTTTTTCCAGCATATATGTACCTCCATGTATCAAAAGATAAGTTATTGATTCTGTATTGGATAAGCAAGCTAGACTACTATTACATTATCTCTATACCATCTCCAGAGACCCTCACAAAGGTCCAAGGCGGGTTACGCCACACTTCTCTCACCAAGAGCCTGATCACAGTGTGAACCCATATGGGGTGACAGGCCAAACCTCCTGTTGAGGTCATTAACAGCAATTGAGTATGTAGCCCGAATAAGCATAGTATTGTTCCGATAGTATGTTCCTATAGTATTCTTACTGTGTGTTATTTACTATGCAACCTTCTCTTGTTCATGTACACAATGCTTGCAATTCTTTATGTACATTGTAAACTTCAATAAAAATCTCTTGTAAAAAAAAAAAAGAAAACATCATGTCTGTATATACAACCTGTTATGATGTCGCCTGGTGATCACCACAATATGTTTAATCAAGTTACTGCATTTCATAATGCATTGTAGTAGCTTCAGTACTGAACCAAAGTCTTTAATTTGGGTGTTGTAGTTTTTAAAATCAATATTTATTTTGATGCCTGAGGTTATCCACCATTTTGTGTTCACTTACACTGTAGTCCTCATTGTACGCATTTGAAAGCATCATCATTATCTAAATCACTTTGAACAGCAAGCAGCTGACAGAATTTGTCCAGAGATTGGCTTTAATATTCCATTTATGTCTAAATAGGGATGGTGGAGTTATCCTTGGTTGTGGTGGTCTGTTCATCATAAGCACAATGGGAGCACAATTACTGACAGCCAAGCAATTAGTAGGTGTTGCTGCTTTACTCCAGCATGTCACTGTATTGATCTCCTCCACTTTGGTTGAAAGTAAAAGTTTGACCGTTTGAATACTTTTTCAATCGTTCGAATACTTGTCCAAATGGCTGTGAATAGTTGTACTGCTACCCAAATAACAAGGATAACTTGCCACAAATTTGTGGCAGTGTTGAATTGCAAAGTTGGTTAACTTGCTGCACATTTTCACTGGCAAGTTGTACACTTGCAGAGCAGTTAAAGCACAAGTTCTAGTTGAATCTTCTCTAATTTGTAGCAAATTTGCATGGCAAGTCTCTAGCAAGAGCAAAGTTGCAGTGGTGAGTCTACAGCAAGAGCTCTGCAAGTCTACAGCATGAAAATTCAGCCACAGTGACCCTTGTAGTGGGAAGACTATTGCACAACATAACTGTGCCAGAATTTACAGCAGACTTGTAGAATGTTTGCAAACAAAATTGATCTGGAGTCATGCAATGCGGACTTGCTGCAATTGTGCAACAAACTTGTGAAGCCTGGCAAGTCTAGTAATAGCTTAGCAAGCCATTTTTAAACTTGCAGTACAATTGCTTGCTATCTGGGTAGTTGAGCAATATATATATTGCACAGTTAAGGATTTCCTTTGTCATTTCCATCTATATTTATGAGGTGTACTCTTGCAAGAGATGTCATTTCAAACAGGCTCCCTAGGGTTATCCCCACATGTCTATTAGACCATACTAGCGATAGTTGGTCAACATCCAAGTTGAGTGTACATCTATGTGGGGCACCCAGTCTGAACACCATTGCACAGGAGATTTCAATATAAGCACAAACACTTTATTTCATCACATAATGGGACTTTATTAACCCTTTGTGTGTTCTGCAATTTTTATGCGTGTTCTGCATTTTTTTGCGTGTTCTGCATGGTTTACATGAATTTGATCAACCCTACGCGCAGCAAACTGTTTTTACATATCTGGGTAGTTGTATCTTGAAAACAAGTTTTAGTAAACCTGTTCAGTTCTTCTGAAGCAAAATGAAGGCCTTTAATAGATATAAGCCTGGAAATGACACCATGTCTAGAAATTATTGTACATCAATTTCTTTTTTAAAAGTTTAATTTAAAAAAGTAATGCACTAGTCCACACCCAGATCATAATAAACATGGAACATAGAAAAAATATGGAAATAAATTACAAATTGTAAATTAATGTTTTTCACTTTCTCTGTTGTTTTTTCTTCACCTTTTGTGTATTTTGTTGTTATTTGACAGGTTATTATACAGAAAAATAAAAAGGTACCCGAAAAAGTAAAATAACAAAATGTTGCACTGATTTTTTTTCTGTAAGACAAAAAAAGACAAACAACAGCAATATATTCAAAACAATAATGGGAAAATAGAAAGTCAAACGAAACGTATTTGTGTTTTCTCTATTTCTTTTGTGTATTTTGCTATGTGATTTTTTTTCATGTGAAAAGGTTTAAAATTTTACAGCAATAATATACAAATTGTGCACTTGAAATAACATAGTATGCAAAGCATAAGGAAAACCCCAACCCTCAGGTGCCATTGCAAGCTTATTGCACACTATAATCTACCAAGAATAATAATATAAGTAATTTTGCTTTCCCAGGTTACTCCCAAACATTGTAGTTAAATGTCACTAAAATGTCCAATTTTACTGAAACTTTAAAGAAACAAAACGATTAAGTCTGCTTATTTTTAGTCATAATTGACTGGTTCCCATTTTTTCAGCAATAAAGCATCATGTCCTTGTTTGGAGGCATCACCCTGATTTGCCAGCTTCTAGTATGCTGCAGCAATATTAACAAGTTGAATCATTTTGTCAGATGCATTATTCTGTTGAGATTACAACCAGCCAAGCTAAAGAGTTTCTTTAAATATCACTTCTTGGCCTTTTGGCTAAGATCAAGTGTAGTATCTGTTCTTATCAGTCTTTAGAGGGGAGCTTGCTGGTACCCTTAAATGGATGGGGGTGCTGGCGAGTATCCCTTCTGATGTAATTGGTAAGGAATGAGGATGGTAAGGGGAGGGCTTTTTTCCTCCTGAGTTGAATCTGGCCTTGCAAAAGGCTTGTCCCCAGTTGTAGACGAGGCTCTCCCTAAGCTGTCCAAATTCTGATGCCTCCTGGTGGGCATGGGGCTGCACTGGTCTGGCCGAAGCCCGGGCTCCGAAAGAAGCCTGTGGTGTATGTGCCCCTGGAGTGGCAGTCCAGGGGTGCCTTAATTCTCACTGTCAGATTGGTCGGTTTGAGTTTCGGCACCAAGGTCACTGCACTACACACACATTTTTTCACACCTGCCTCTGTAATGGATGTGAATAAGGTGTTACCAGGTAAAAATATTAAAATGGCTATTTCAAATGTAATATTGCATCAGAAGTTTAGGCTGGTTAAATTCTTAACTTAGGACTTTTCAGAAAACAGCAGATATCTGCTAGTTCCTCTTTTCCAGTCTGAAGCCAAACTGCAACAAATTATGAAAAAGGCTGTTGCTTCCTGTCTCTTCCGCAAAGTTGCACCAACAGCAGACATGACGTCAACATCCAATGCTTGAAGGGGAAATTACCAAGATAATTTATTAATAGCTATGAATAAATGCTGAGATTGGTACTAAAACTGCTGACACTGTTAAAATCTTATGTATTGTCATAACAACATGTTTTGCATATACTGTATTCTTTGTCTAACAGAAAGTGTAAAAAAACTAACTAAAAAAGTGGTAATAAACTCAGACGTTTTTTATTCTGAACTGAGTGTCAGAGCACAATTACTTCATTGCATGCATGCTTTTTAATTTGATAAAGGGGTAGATATAATAATATCAGATTTTGTTCTGAATCCAAAACATTTTGGCGCCCAATGTGGGGCTCGAGGCTAGGGTCCCAAGTAGCCGATCCAGAAGGGACCAGGAGGAGCCAACATGGAAACAGGAAGAGACTGATCACCTCTAGAAACGGTAAGACACTTTTGATATCTTGTATATCTAGTCTACTGTTTATCCTGTACCCGTGGCTGGTCAATTTCTGTGCCCATATCGGCTTCCTGCGGCCCTCAAAGACAGGTATTAATCTTGCCTCAAGTCTGTTGATAAGTTAAGGAACCTGCAAATTATATCTACTGCCTGTTTTGTTCTGTTCTGTTTTGTTGATCGATCTTGTGTTTTGTGATGGCTGTTGGGAGTTGGGGATTGCTTATATAGTCACGGATGACGGATGAAATTAGTTGACGTGGTTAAACTTCTCCTGGGACTAGGAGAAGGTGTCAGGACGTGGTTAAACATCTCCTGGGGGGAATAAAATAAATAATTGTGTGGCAAAGCACGGGTACAATAAGTACGGAAGTACGGGCAACCGGGAAACTAAACCCCAGGAGGGGCGTCAGGAACACGCATAGTGGCATGGGGGATCCCGTGACAGTTTGAGTAATCCTGTACTTCACTGCAGCCGTCACATATCTTGTTGGTTGTTGGTCACATTTTGTTGTTGGTGGTAATGTCATGTCCTAAGTGTGTTTGTGGTCTGTTATTTGGGATACATGAAGAGGGCTGGGGGTTGATTGAAGTGGTAGAGCCAGGATATAGGGCTGAGGCTCTTGGTTACAAAACCCCTACTGCCACATACTGCGCATTTATTGGTTTTCAGAGTAGTCACGTATTACTCGCTCGCTCCCTTACCTGTGGCCACCTGAGTGGGCAGGGCTGTGTGACTGGTCTAGGTTTTGGGAAGATGCGTGTAAGGAGACTTGCACGGCAGTTGAACACTGCAGATGTTCTTTTCTCTCTCTATCTTTCTTTCCATTTTGTCCTTGTTAACTTGAGACTGTGATATGGTCTGAACCAGTACCAGGTGACGGATAGAGGATTGTCGGACCCTTGAGTCCAGGACAGCCTCGGGACCCGTTAAAAAAGTCCTGAGCAGACACACATAAATATTACAGTCATCAAGACAGAACGTAGCAAGGTAGTGTTATATATTGGAAGGTGGCCCGAAAGAGGACAGGTGGTGGTCAGAGGATCGTCGGACCCTCGAGTCCAGGACAGCTTCATAAAACCGCCATACAAATCCTGAGCCTGGACACATGAACTTCCCAATAACTAACGATGGGGCAGAAGTTAGAGAGACCTAAAGAGGGTAGTTTGGCTTGTGATTTGGTATTAGAGCGAGAAGGAGAAGATGCTGTCAAGGAAGGGAAGAGATTGGCAAAAGTGTGTGGGGTCACTATGCATTTGGGTGGTCGGCTAGAGCCGAGTGAATGGCGTGCTCTTTTAAGAAGGGAAAGGGGTTTGTTGTGGGCCCACGGGCAGCTGCAAACAGCGGACGCTTGGTTCAAAGTTGCCAAAGCCATTCATGGCCCCTCCTCTCGGTCCCTCCTCTTAAAGTTCCGACCAGAGTCACGCCGGCCCTGCCAGGACGCACCAAGCTGACAGGCATGCTGGAACAGGTACAACCCCAAAACGACAGACTGTTACATTTCAAGGCATACCCCGCATTGGATCCATCCCCATGTATGACTCATAAGCTGGGGGAATGGGTTCCTTCGTGTCCAATGACCCATTTGACCACCTATATGGTAACATACATTTACAGTCCCTCTTACGCCCCTTGCAATCCAGCAGCCATTACCCAGTACTTTCCCTGAACCCCCTTTGAATGGGTTCCTGGACCCTCACACCACCAAAGACAACGGCCCCTTCCCTTTATCACCGAGAGTCTGAGAGTCTGACTTTAAGGAGTTTCTCTAATAATAGTGAATGTAGCAAATGTGCTATATTTATGCAAATGTTTTAATTGTGTTTAAGCTGTATTAGCAATAACTGGTTTAAAATGTTCAAATTCAATCGAGAATATATTTAAGAGTAGTACAGATAAAGAGGAAGTTTATGTATTCTGGGCGTTATGCCAAGAGAAGGAACGAAAGAGGAAGTGCTTTACTTGCGTAAATCTGTATCTAGATTTAGGACCCATTCACATCTGAGCATTTTGTAGGTTATTCTGTATGTATTCATATATCCACTCTGAAATGCCTGAAGCCTATATGTGTACAGGAGGTCACACAAGGAAAGGCGAATCTGTTGAGAAATAGCATAAGAAGTTTATTGATTTGGGTTTTAGCGTGCTGAACAATGCACATAGACACATATTAATTTATTTCAGGTCTTAAAGAGTCAATCCGAAAGGGTCTGAGTATACAGTAATGGAGCTTGAGACGCTAGTAGCTAGTGGAGCTAATGGAGCTAGTAGTTATTAGGTCCAGAATCCTCACAGAGCAGTAGAGAGTAGCTCCTCTCATGATGGCCTCTGACACACCCTATCTGCGCCTATCAGTACCAACTCCACATGTCTGCTGCAACTGCGGAAGACCCGGCCGTTCCAGAAGAGAATACCGAAGACCGAATAAGCTTGCCCACAGGCAACCAGGCCCCAACCGTGACCCCAACAGGAGACTCCTCCACCCCCTCCAGACCATACAGACCTTCTTTTTCCTTCCAACCCGATGGTGGTTTTCTGGTCTCCCCACCGCTAACCATCGATGATGCCTCAGCACTGTGCTCCGTTCCCCTTTTACTATCATTGGATACACAATGTGAGGTTGGAATCCCGAATCCCAAAAGAGGCTTTGTGCAGCTACAGTTCCTACATGCCTGTGTGCAGCTAAAGCCTGGGGCCTGGGGCCTCGGGCCCCCTTGCCCAGAAGACCACAGTACCCCTTGAAGCCAGCTCAAGCTGCATCTATTTCAAAGCAAATCAAGACCCTTCTGTCAAATAGAGTTCTGATACCCTGCAAATCTACGTGCAACATACCACTGTTCCCAGTGAAGAAACAAACTGCAAAGGGAGAGCCAGGAAAATACAGAATGGTACAAGACCTTAGGGCTGTGAACAAAGCTACTGTATTGGAAACACCTATTGTGGCCAATCCACACACCTTGCTGGCAGGAATACCGCCCATTGCAAAATACTTTACAGTAGTAGACTTGGCGAACGCTTATTTCAGTATGCCCCTCGACCCCCGTTGTCAATTCCTGTTCGCTTTCACCTATGGGGGGCGGGGCTATACTTGGACTGTTATGCCACAAGGTGCCCCTTCTCAATTTGCCAAGGCAATAAGGCAATGGCCCTCAATCTGGACACCTGGATGAAGTTACACCCAGACATTGTACTCCTTCAGTATGTAGATGACTTCCTGCTCCGTGCAGATACCCTTGAGGACGCCTTAATCTTCTCTGAAAGCCTCCTCCACTACCTGGCTGAGCAAGGATGCAGGCGACCACGAAGGGACTGGCCTTAAACCAAGAAGTCCAGAGAGAAAGTGATTTTCCTAGGCCTCTGCATCTCCCAAGGTACCCGACATCTCACTGAAGAAAGAGTTGCTGCGATCAAAGCCATCCCTTTGCCTCAAGGTCATACACTCTTACATGCTTTCCTAGGATTAATCTCCTATGGCCGCTCTTGAATCCCAGAAGCTTCCCTCTTGATGCAACCCCTTTATGATGCCCTTTCTCGCTTTCTCCAGAAGCTGTGGACAATTTTGAAACTCTGAAGGAGATCCTTTCAACAGCCCCTGCTTTGGAACTAAAAGACTTTCAAACTGTTTGTCTCAGAGAGACAAGGGGGAACCCTGCTGTCTCACAGCTGTCTTTTCAGCCCAAGCCCTTTTGGACAAGACTGCTGACTTGGTGTTGGGCCACCCATTAATCCTTCTTACCCCTCGTGACGTAGCTGCCATACTAAACCAAGTACAGCCCAAGCACCTGTCTTCAGCAAGACACCTCAGACTCCAGTGTGCCTTGCTCCTCTATGATAACATCACTCTCCTCCGATGTGATACTCTCAACCCATCCACTCTACTTCCACTTCTCGAGGGGGGATGCTCTTTAGAGAATGATGCTCATCTTACCGCTCATGACTGTTTCGAGGTGATGAAAATGGAGACTTTACATTTACCGACAGTCAGTGAAACAGCCCTAGAGAATCCTGACTTGACAATCTTTGTGGATGGTTCCAGGTATGGTGACAGCACTGGACGGTACCACACAGGATATGCAGTCACCACCGAAGATACAGTCCTTAAGGCTTCAGCATTGCCTTCCTCCAAGTCTGCCCAGGAAGCAGAACCCCAGGCCCTAACAATGGCATGCAAATTGGCAGAGGGGAAAAGAGCTAACATTTATACAGACTCAAGATACGCCCTCATCGTTGCCTGCAATTTTGGGATCATCCGGAAAACCAGAGGGTTCCTGACAGCAGCAGGAACACCTGTAAAACACAGTACAGCTATCAAGGACTTAATGGATGCCCTACTCCTACCAGCACAAGTGGCTATACTCAAGATAAAGGCGCATGGCAAGCTGGATTCCCAAGAAGCACGAGGCAATCACTTGGCAGATACTGCTGCGAAACACAAGAAGTGGTCAGCGGAGTGGATGCACCCATCCTGGATGGTACAGTGGATACCCCTGAAGAAACTGTACAGACCACCATGATTCTACAAAACCCTCCTGTGAGCAGGACCCATCTCAAGGAGCAGCAAAAAGCAGCTGACAAAGAAGAAAAAGAAGTGTGGATCAAGAAAAGAGCCACAGAAACTGATGGGATCATGGAATTAAACAAGAGGCCATGTCTGCCACAATCAATGTTTCCTGCAGTGGTACAGTGGGCCCATGGTGCCTCTCATCTGTCAAAAACTTTGATTAATGCCCTGATCAATAAATACTACTTAGCCCCAGGGATTACAC
This sequence comes from Aquarana catesbeiana, assembly GCF_042186555.1. Classification (NCBI taxonomy): domain Eukaryota; kingdom Metazoa; phylum Chordata; class Amphibia; order Anura; family Ranidae; genus Aquarana; species Aquarana catesbeiana. Next base: position 239,016,930 of record NC_133326.1, on the reverse strand, counting down.
CACTTACCAGCAACTTTTGCAAGTCATGCACTATTTATGCTAAATATAACCCAGGAAGAATGGAAAAGGTACCTTTAAAGCATCTAGCAAAGGCCCAGTACCCCTTTCAAAGGATTACAGATCGACCACATCCATGAATATGCATTGATTGACAGCAAAAACCACGGCTAAAAGACTTTTAATGGAAATAGTGTACAGGTATGGTATCCCAGAAGTTATAGAGAGTGACCAGGGGCCGGCTTTCACAGCCTCAGTAACCAAAGAGATATGGGCAGCTTTAGGGGTCACATGATCTTTCCACACCCCATACCATCCTCAGAGCACCCCCCAAATAAGCCCTACCCTGTTTCCCCAAAAATAAGCCCTACCCTGAAAATAAGACCTACAAGGACTTTAACTAGGGCTTATTTGGGGGGGTAGGGCTTATATTGCAGCCATCACCAACAATCACGCTAGGTCTTATTTTCGGGGAAACAGGGTACATCCCAGACAACACTGGCCCAAACGGTAAGGTGATTTTGCCCATCAGGAAACTTGAGGATTTGTCCGAAGAACTAAGAAAGAATTCAGGGCTCACCAACCCTTGGGATAAATATTTCACCTGGATTAGGGGAGGGTGGCAGGGATTACTAACACAGATAGGAATAACCATCCTGATCATTTTGGTGTTATGGTTTGCTGTATTCTCCCCTGTCTTAAAAAAGTGTGTAGGGAAAGCCATTGACCAATGTTCTTCTACATTCATGGAAATACCAGATGAAAATGATGAAATGCACTCCGTTACAGTCACCTCCCCTTGAGGAGCACCGCCATAAGGTTATAGGGACAGACAGCACCTGATTGCCCCTCCCAGCCGTATCGAGTAGAGTAATGAGTTAGTCATTGCTTTCCTCTATATACAGTTGAAGAGTTGCAGGGGAACGGGCCAGGGGTAGGATTTTAAGTGTAAGGGACAGATTTTAAATAGACATTTTGAAGGGGGGAACTGTAATGGATGTGAATAAGGTGTTACCAGGTAAAAATATTAAAATGGCTATTTCAAATGTAATATTGCATCAGATGTTTTGGCTGGTTAAAGTCTTAACTTTAGAAAACAGCAGATATCTGCTAGTTCCACTTTTCCAGTCTGAAGCCAAACTGCAACAAATTATAAAAAGGCTGTTGCTGCCTATCTCTTCCGCGAAGTTGCACCAACAGCAGACATGGGGATCAGGGCTAGGGTCCTTTCTCTTCTGGGGAGGACCATGTGTACACCCTGTGCACTTTTTGTGTTTCACTTAAAAAAAAAAAAAGTGTGTCTTTAAATGTTTTTACATAGGTGATACAGTTTGGATTTATCATAGGCAGGTTATCAATCATTCCTAGGATCGTTCCCTGCTATAATTGGTTTTAGTATGGTCTTGGTGAGTGCCAAAGAGAGTTAACGGATTTTGGTTTTAGGGTTCTGTATGATTAATTTGTGGCAAAGTTTGAGTTTTTTTGTACCAGTCAGTTTGCTAGTTTTATCTTCAGTTGTAAGCATTGATTGTTTTCCTGTGATTTAACTTGTGCCAAAGCACCAGGTGTAAGTTACATGCTGTTAACATTTAGTTGCTTCCCATTATACTTTTAAAGCATGAGTTTGGTAAAATGAGAGCCTTTAAAAAGGTTTATTTGCTAAAATGCATTCAATGATATCACTTTCGCTTGTGCACTAGCATTTGGTTTAAGTTTTGATTTTAAACTTTTTATTGGTTATTTTGTTACCTCCATTAACAAAATGATAATCCATATATACTGGTATATCATATTCACAGATGTACTTTGACAATATACCAATAAAAACACTTTTCCAGAAACCCATATGTTTGATCTTACTCTGTAACCTTATGGCATCTGAAGAAGCTTATGTCTTTATACACATGTTAAAGCTTCAAACAATGATTTCATGTATTTGAATCTGAAGGACAAGCCAGTTCACATAGACATAGAAAGAATTAGCAGTGGGCCGGGCTAAACATTTAGGGTTGTTGTCTTTACTGTATGGAAGAAGGAGTAAAAAGGAGTAATAAAAATAGAAGAAGAAAAAAGAACTGCCGTTCCTTCAGCAAAGCTTAACAGATCCACAGATACCAAGTCTTTTAAAATTCCTTTTGTGTGTTCTTAAGAGTATACGTGAGTTTATCTTTGACCATCGCCCATTTAAATGTGTGTTTTACAAAAGCTGTTAAAAAGTGTTATTTTTCATATTTTTGCTATGGCTATTTAGCAACTAAATTATATTGGAAACTTTGTTTACTGTAGTAGGGGAAAAAAAGGGGAGTGCCAAATTTCAATCTGTGGAAATTTAGTAGGTAGGGCAGTGCCACGTCCTAAATCTAAGTATAATTAACAAAAAAGGAAGTGGTAAAAATGGACTTTATAGGCACCAATCATAAAATTAAATATAAATATTTTATTATACACATAGTACACAAACCAAAAACACGAACATGTTAAAACCATGCAATTAAAGTACAAAAGACTAGCTAGATCTCTCTCAAGGGGGGCATAGACTCCAGAGAGGCATACCCTTAAAACAGGGACATATCCCTCTAATCAAAATAAAGGACATCAAACTAAAAAAGCTCTACATGTTTCGCAATTAAATGCTTCTTCAGGAACTCGTTTGAATGGTCTGTAGAGAAAAAGAGAGAGAGAAAAAACACAAAAGCAAAAAATACATACAATTAATATTGACTCTGAACCTTTTGATAGTACGTCTCAATCAGTAGCAGGGAGTACCACAAAGAAACCAGCGGGTGGACTTCACATAGGACATGCAAAGGGTGACAAAAGCTCACATGTGGGGACGTGCCTGGTAGCAGAACCATAAGAAATGTAAAAAGACAAAACGGACAGAGGCAGCAGAGAAACAGAAGGGTTGTAATCTCAACAGCCAAAAATGAGGGAAAAATAATATGTGTAACCATACCAAGCTTCAAATGGGGTAAAGTAAGTAGTATCACTCCATGCATGGGGGGAAAAACGAAAAGGGGGAGGGGGTAATGATGGTAAAATGTAAGCATATAGGAATGAGCCTACCTTAGAGGAAACGATAAAATATTGCCTCTATATGACTGGAAGGTGTACGTTACAGATATAGGCTTTTAGATGGTGAGACTGTGCTTGGTGATAGACAACGCTGCTTCTAGAGAATATATGCAAATATAAATAAATGTGTAAATATATACATATATATATGTATAGGGGTAGTAATGAAAAACTATTGTAAGGAGTAACTAGCTATCACAAAAGTGAAATGGTATTAATAAAAGCATACAGGGTCTCACCTTATTAGAGGTAATTTAAGACCTTGTGGATCAAGCAAGAGAACTTTCCCTTCAAAAAGCAACCAGCAAGAGAAGGGAGGAAGGAAAGAATTTGTAGGGGTTTATATGCAGCAGCTGGATAGCAGCAATGCATAGGGTATAACAGTTAATATCAAGTATACAGCAAGTCAAGGTAAAGACATGGGGGGATCTTACCAGGAAGAATGGGATAATGATGGTAAATGAAGCCCAGAAAACGAAGCACCATAAGAGAGGAATGGCGTGGTAGCAGGCTGAAACAACAGCCTTAAATACACGCCCCAATCAGGTGTGCAGCTTGTGCAACACCTGAATCAGCCGCGCAGGGCTGTGCGCGCACCAACACACGGTCGCGCATGCACAGTGCATGGAGAGCAACTGCCATTGACACGGCCGTGCGAGGAGAGTGCAGTCCTAAAGGTGACAGGGCTGAGAGCTCCCTCTAGTGGATCCTCCACAGTGTCAGCGCAAACGCTGTAGAAAGCAGATGAAAAAAGCCTGAAGATGATGTTTGAACATGGGGGAGAAAAAAAAACCCACACACAGAGGGGGAGAGCAGCAGGCCTGGACCTGGAGCCGCAAAAACCATCTCCCAAGGGGAACGGAATGCGGCTACCCAGCCGCACATGTGGCTTGGTACACCAGCAGGTCGTCAAATTCCAGAGGCTGGCATCAATGGGGTCTCCACTGCAGGCCTGAGACACAAGGCCGATAATCACAAGTGGAAGAAGGAAATAACACCTAGAGAAGATGAAAATGAATAAAGAAGAAAAACAACAATAAATACATAAACATAACTGCAAGCGCTTTTTTAATATACAGTGTAACATGGATTGAGTATTGAATAGCAGGAAAGTATGGACAAAAGGAATACTCAGAAACCAGGAGTCGCACCATTAAAAGTATACACAGTGAAAAAATCCAAAGAGGGACATCAGAGGAGGGGAGAGGGACAGCGGGTCGCCAGCATAAGGGGAAATAGGATGGATTACAAATATATGTTCCATAATAGATTTGTTAGATAAACGGGTAATTTAGCACAAGGGCCAATATTAGAGAAATGACTTATAGGATTGTACTTCATTAATGCCAGGCCAGGAGGTATGGATGAAGGTAGTTTAAATTCTTTTCTAAGGAAGTTATTTTGTAGTTTTTAGGCAAAAAGTTTCCTACACAGTGTGTGAGTGTGAGTGTGTGTGTGTGTGTGTGAAGCTTAATTCACTACTGCCCTTCTTTCTGTCCCAAAACTGGAAGTGAATAGCATAAAGGGTATTCATATGAAAAAAATCTATAAAAAATGGGGAGCAGAGTAAAGTTTCTAAATTAGGGAGGTAGTCCCATTGCTGTTGGTTGGACATAATGTGCAATATGCTAGTTTCATACCCCAAGGCCCCCAGGAATTATGGGGTGAATAACATTTTCTCATTGATGTACTAGGGTTGATTTACTAAAGGCAAATAGCCTGCTCACTTTGCAAATTAATTTGACCAAGAAGTTAATAAATTAGAAGTTTCACTTAGCAAAGAATACCCGATCATGTACAAGAAAAAAAATAGCATTTTTTACTTTGTTTGATTGAGTGATTTAGATCAGCAGATACCTCATTCATTAAGCTCTGGAGCAAATTCCTTTGTGAAGCGCAACAAGGGAACATTTAGTTTGCCTATCGTAAACCAACCATAATATTTATTTGCCTCCCCATTTAAAGTAAAGTAATTTGTTTTAGACATTTCATCTGTCTTACCCTGAAATAGAGATAGGAAGAATATGAGAAATGTCACCAATTAATTTATTCCAAACCACTAAGGAGCGAGTTACTGACCAATGATCAAGATCAGCAAATATCTGTAGGATATAGAGGAGGATAGTGTTGATGGAATAGTGTTTGTATGGAAGGTGCAAGTTGAATGCCCAAATAGGGAAAAGATGTAATACCCCATTTAAATGCAAAATTCGCTAGAATGTGTGCATCTGTTTCTGTTGGTAAATTAATATTAGTGGCCGGAGATAGATTTTTGGTAACTATGAGTTTATAAGGCATATTTGTGTTCTTCCCCACCACACACCACTCCTTGTCTAGGTTTGAAGAGCAATCAGAGGAGAGTCCATATCATTGATAAGCATTAAGCAATAGTGTTGATAAGGGACACCCATGTTGAGTCCTTTTCTGTATTTATACTACACGACATTTGTATCCTTTCAGGAAAATTTGCGCTTCAGAGTTTTTAGAGTTATAGAGCCTTACGTTTTTGTAAAAAGTGAAGCCCAGACCACTGAAGGTTAAGTATAAAAAAAAGGTCCAAAAAGAGCATATAAAATATATTTTTGTAAATCTAAAGATAAAAGCATGGGGCGTGGCCAAGAGCAGCATGTGAGCGGACGTGTCTCACAGAGCTCCCTCCAGTTATCCTGTATAGATCCTTCCCCTGGCTGATTTACTGGCTTGTTCTAGCACCAGATACGATGTATCCTCACTGGGCAACATCAGCCTCTCCACTAAATCTGAAAACCAGCATGATGACCTGCAAACAACAGGAAGAGAACGAGATGCAGCCCGACCTCCAAAATGGCATGGCGGCAGCCCAGCATGCTCTAGGGGACAGGCAGAAAGATGCTGGTAAGACTCTCCCAAAACCTCCCAAAACCCAGGGGACAGAAATCCCAAGAGATATGGTGTACTACACCCAGAAGCTGACTGGCATGGCAGAGCGGTCCTCGAGAGAGGAGTATTTTCAATGCTCTCCAGGCAGGAGAGCTGTCCTCACAGGGCTCCAAATCTGTAGCAGATCAGCCCTTCCCAGAGACAGAAGAGGAGGATGGGGAGGATGAGGTGGAACAGCTGACTTTGGCTGAAATCCTTAGAGCAGTACACAAGTACAGGGTGTCTGTGCAGACTCTGCAGTAGCACTTTGGAGGCCTGAATGAGGAAGTGGGATTGATGCGCATGATTTACAAAAAAATCAGAGAATGCACTAAAGCAGCGGAGGGCTGCATCAGTGACGTGTAAGACAAACTGGCCCCACTCATCAGAGATGCACAGTCTATGGCTAGGACAGCCAGAACCAATGAACTTAAAAATGAGTACATTGAGAACCACCTCAGATGGAACGACGTCTGCTTTGTGGGTCTCCCGAAAAAGATGGAGGGCAGGGACCCCACGGAGTTTGTGGAGAGTTGGCTGGTTGAGGTCTTTGGTAAGGAGGTGTTCACCCCCTTTTACCCTGTAGAACGGGCGCACAGGATTCCACCCAGACCCCTTCCACCGGATCACCCTCCCCGCACTCTCCTGATCCAAAATGCAAAATTTTAAAGATAAAGAGATTATTCTTCACCTGGCCAGGGAACACCACAATATACAGCTTAATGGTGTTAAGATCACCTTTTACCTTGACTTTTCAGCGGAGGTAAAGCGCTGCAGAGCTAAATTTGTGGAAGTCAAGAAAAGACTCCAGCACCTCCAGGCCAATTATACTATGCTGTACCCAGCTAGACACGGGTGATAGCTAGAGGCCAGGCACATTTTTTTGAATCGGCTGCGGAGGCCTCGGATTGGCTGGATGCCAATGAACATGTGCCTCACCAAGCTAGAAGACCTGCAGATTAGGCGGAATGACCATCAACCCCAAGAGTAGTCACTACTTTAATGTGGAATACATAACATGGCTCTGCTTTCATGCTGATACAGTGACAGTCATCCTGACAGAAATGTGAGCAAGTAATCTTTATGCAATTAGACAATCTTTGGATTACAAATTTTCTAGTATGTTGCTGTAACCTACCTGCTTGTTTTTGCAGATGCCAGGGTGGGTTACCTTCTTTACCCACAAGTTATAATTTCTACTTTTTTCTTTGTTTGGCCTGTTTTTTATGTTTGCCACACTTATCAGGGATGGGAAGTTACACCGCCTCCATAAATGGCCTTAGGGGCGGTTCTTCCAAGTTGAAGTTTACTCCCCTATGGCCTTGGTGAAGGTTTTGCCTTACAAAGTTTGCTTTCTGTTCTACCTTTAAACTACTCTGGTTCCAGTACATTATGTGTCATTTCATGCTACCACGGACATGATGTCTGGTCGGCCCCTGCACCCCCCCCGGGTACTATTTTGTGCATTAAACTGTGCTAAACCCTCCCTTGCCTGGATGAACTGTTACATCCCTTGTTGATACTATATATAGCCTGGGATGACTATTTCCAGTACCATTATTGTTATGTAGACTCATGATGACCACTGCTTCCATTGTCTTATGGAATATTAGAGGCCTTAATGACCCCCTTGGTGTCCACTGCCACTCGGAAACACCTTCCCGTGGTGTGTGCTTTACAGGAAACCCACCTGACATCGGAGACTCTGTCATTTGTGAATTTTGCATGGGTGGGATAGCGTATCATTCTACACATACCTCCTATTACAGGGGGATGAGTGTCCTGATATACCGATCCCCGGATTTCCAATTATTTGACAAAGTGGTTGATTATGAGGGAAGATATGTGTTTCTGTTATGTAGACTTTTTCAGGTGACATGTATCCTTGCAGCTGTATACGTACCGCCTCTTTTTACTGCTACAGTCCTAAGGATCCTACTGTCATACCAGCTGAGCAACTCTAATATTCCTCTAATTTTAGTAGGCGATGTTAATGGTGTGTTAGATCCTGTGCTTGATAAACATCCCTCCCTTACAATGGGACTTCAGCATACCAGGTCCCCTTTATTGAAATTTACAGAGGAGGTGGGGTGGATAGATCCCTGGTGTTTCCGAAACCCAAAACAGAAGCAATTCTCGTGTTTCTCCAAAACACTTATCCCTCTCGAGGATAGATCTATGTTTATGTACACCTTCGACTTTCCCACTTATAGAGGATGTGCAGTACTTGCTTAGAAGCATCTCGGACCACTCCCCTTTCATAATACATTTAAATGCCAAACCTGCCACTGCTTTGCCAAGAGCCCCATGGAAGCTTAATGCTTTTTGGTTAAATCTCTTTACCTCGCATAACAGGATAACAACTGAGCTGTCGGATTATTGGCAGAGACATGCAGATCACTCGCACATGAATGGTGCCTGGGACGCTTTTAAAGCGTTTCTGAGGGGCCTACTTATAGCCGAGGTTCATGCCATCAAAAGAAATTCTACTGCACAGAGGGAGCAGACTGCTCAGCTTGTGAGACATCTGAGGGCAGAATATATTGATACCCCAGGAGAGGGCACTAGAGAAACCTGGATAGCAGCTCAGGATGCAGTTAATTGTATAGACACATCCAAGGCAGACAAGAAACAATTTTTGAATAAGCTGGCCCTTTATGAGAAGGGGGAGCAGACAGGGAGGTTACTGGTGAAAATAGTGCAATCGCATCAGACTTCCCCATCTATTGGGGCCTTAAGTACCAGAATGTGAAAGGTAGCAAATACCCCTCCCACATTGTGGGGGATTGAATTGCCATGCATATCCAAAGCTCAAAGTCATTTGTTAAATGCTCCCATAGTTATTGAGGAGATCAACTTGGCAGGCAACTCCTTCCCTAATTCTAAGGCTCCTGGAGATGATGGCATTCCGAATGAGGTATATAAACAATATGGGGAAACCATATTACCGCCAGTGTCTACCAGACTCAATGACATAAGCCAACATAGTCTTACTACTTAAACCAGGGAAGGATCCTTTGGATCCAGGCTTCTATAGGCCGATCTCTCTCTAATAGACTGACATAAAAAATCTGGCAAAGGTGTTAGCCCTAAGACTTAATATGGTGATATCATCCATCATACACCCAGATCAATGACCCCGCCCCCTCTGATGCACGGGGACTTGACGGGGACTTCCCTGTGGCATTCCCTGTGATGTCAGAGGGGGGCGGGGTCACCCGTTACATAACCCCGCCCCCTTCTGACATCACGGGGAATGCCACAGGGAAGTCCCGTCAAGTCCCCGTGCTTCGGAGGGGAGCGGGGTCACCGGGTGGCTCCGCCCCCCATTATTTAAGAACCGTCAAAAGAGGAGAAGCGTCACACAGCGGGAGCCTCCCTCCATGCCATCATGAATGCGGAGCGGCCCGAGGAGAAGAAGGGAAGAAGACGCCGCGGAGGAAGATGCCGGACGAGAACACCGGAGGAAGAACCAGAACAACCAGAAGAAGAAGATGGAGGAAGAAACCGAAGGAAGATAGAAGATAGAAGAAAGAAGAAAGAAGAAGTATTTAAATAAAGGAATTGTCAAAAACTGTCTCTTTAAACAAAAACTGTCTAATTTTTAACATTTTTGACAGTTTTTCTGTGAAATGGTAGGGGTACTTTTGTACCCCCTTACCATTTCACACAGGGGGAGTGCTGGGATCTGGGGGTCCCCTTGTTAAAGGGGGCTTCCAGATTCCGATAAGCCCTCGCCCACAGACCCCCACAACCACCGGGCAAGGGTTGTGATGATGAGGCCCTTGTCCCCATCAACATGGGGACAAGGTGTTTTGGGGGGCTACCCCAAAGCACCCTCCCAATGTTGAGGGCATGTGGCCTGGTACGGTTCAGGAGGGGGGGCGCTGTCTCGTCCCCCCCTCTTTTCCTGCGGCCTGCCAGGTTGCGTGCTCGGATAAGGGTCTGGTATGGATTTTTGGGGGGACCCCACGCCATTTTTTTTTTTACATTTTGTACGGGGTTCCCCTTAATATCCATACCAGACCTGAAGGCCCCCCCCCCCCCCCCCCCACGTCATTTTTTTTTTTTTTTTTTTGGTTCAGGGTTCCCCTGTGGGGAATTCCCATGCCGTTTTTATCAATTAACTTTTATGTGTATTGTCGGACCGGCAATTCATTAATAGCTGTGAGTACTTTTAAATGACTTTTTTTCCTTTGAAATGTCATTTTGCTGTCAGACTGTTCTAAACACGGGAAACATGCGCCCCTTTACAGGCATACTATAGACACCCCCCAGGTACGAAATTTAAAGGAATATTACACTTTTATTGTTTCACTTTAAGCATTATTAAAATCACTGCTCCCGAAAAAACAGCCGTTTTTAAAACTTTTTTTGCATTGATCCATGTCCCCTGGGGCAGGACCCAGGTCCCCAAACGCTTTTTATGACAATGACTTGCATATAAGCCTTTAAAATTAGCACTTTTGATTATTCATGTTCGTGTCCCATAGACTTTAACGATGTTCGCGTGTTCGAACTAATTTTTTGTCTGTTCGCAAGTTCTGGTGCGAACCGAACAGGGGGGTGTTCGGCTCATCCCTAGCGGTAATTAGAGAAACAGGGCATTTATCCTATTTCTCCTTTCCCACTACATAGAGGAACCCGACAGGGCTGCCCTTTGTCCCCCTTTCTATTTGCCATAGCAGTAGAACCTATGGCCGCCTTGATTCGCTCAAACCCCTTAATAACTGGGTTTAAATATGGCCAGGTTCATGAAAAAAATATGCTCTATGCGGACGACACCATGATGCTATTAGAGGACACTGCAGGATCCCTGAGAGAAGCCATGACAGTTATCAAAAGGTTTGGAGTATTCTCAGGGCTGGTGATTAATTGGAGTAAATCCTCGACTATGCAATTAGATGGTGCCCTTGATAGTCAGGACCCTACACTTCCTAACATCCCAGTAGCCCCTAGGTTTAAATACTTAGGAATTTATGTTACTCCACAACCACGTGATTATATATCCCTTAAACTTTCCCCATTATTAGGCCGCCTTAGGGACAAAGCTAAAATATAGTCTAAACTGAAAATGTCACTGGTAGGCAAAGTAAACCTCACCAAAATGATCCTTATGCTTCAACTTCTGTATATCCTACGTCAGCCCTCAAATTTTCCACTCGCCTACTCGCATTTTGCAAGTTGAAAACAAGGGCTTGGGAGCGTGGGCTGCCAGGGAAAGGGGGGGCGAGCACCACCGGCAGGCAGCCGTTCTCCCAGCGATCGCCCCAGGGAAAGAGAGCGTGGAGGAAGAGGAGAGCCGCCGGATCACAGAGCGTAGATATAGCCTGCCATAACAGCTTACATTACAATTGCCGTCTGCTTGTGGTTAAACACAGCCCCACCTCCTGACCTGCGCCTGTGATAGACAAAACGCTGGTCCAATGCTGGGATGCGTTCTGTCTATCACAGGCGCAAGTCAGGAGGCGGGGCTGTGTGTAACCACGAGCTGACGACAATTGTAACGTAAGCTGTTGCAGTGGGCTATATCCACGCTTTGTGATCCGCCAACTCTCCTTCCTCTTCCTCCACTCTCACTTCCCCTGTGATGATCCAGCCGCCCTCTCTCTTTCTCGGCACACGTGAGGCTGCAATGGTAGGCACATGTGAGGCATGTGAGGCTGAAATGGTGGGCACAGGTGAGACTGCAATGATGGGCACAGGTCACGCGGCAATGATGGGCACAGGTCATACTGCAATGATGGGCACTGGTCACGCTGCAATGGTGGTCACAGGCCACGCTGCAATTATGGGCACAGGTGAGGCTGTAATGGTGGGCACAGGTCACGCTGCAATGATGGGCACAGGTGAGGCTGCAATGGTAGGCACATGTCACGCTGCAATGGTGGGCACAGGTGAGACTGCAATGGTGGGCACAGGTGAGGTTGAAATGGTGGGCACAGGTGACAGGCTGGCCCTACCTAATCCTTGGCTCTATTATCTGGCAGCCCAGCTGCCATGCTATGCCCAAGGAAATTGCTAGTGGGGGCGTTAATGAAGATCCAACTACGGCCCTTCTGCAGTATGTGACGTGAAAGCATAGTGTAGCCATGGGAATGAAGGCTTTAGTTTTTGCTAAGTCTAACAAACTCTTTCTTACCTATGTTATGATGCAAAACATTTGGAACAAAGTTAGACAGCTACAGGCTATTACTGGTTTCACTGGTTATAGCCCGATATGGGACAATAAGTATTATAAGTAGGGATGAGCCCGATGTTCGAGTCGAACAGCGAACAATATGCGGTGTTTGCAGCAAATTCGAAAGCTGCCGGAATACCATTAAAGTCTATGGGACACTAACATGAAAAATCAAAAGTGCTCATTTTAAAGGCTTATATGCAAGTTATTGCAAAGGAGGGTACCGCGCTAGAAAAAATCAATTGAATGGATAGACTTATAGACAAGCAGCAGCATACAATGTGATAACACAGAAAGTCCAATAATGTTAAAATAGCTGCGCTAGGGTATAGGCTGTATATGTCCACATAAAATGATATGGGAACAAGAAAGATCCTTTAAATTGTTTGTATCCTTAATATCACCGCAGTGCTCACACACAAATGTAAAAAGTGCCCGACCACCTTAGCTGTAGATTCTGCAAGCTTAAAAGATGGCAAGCTTAAAAGGCAGATGGCTATAACCCAGCCTAGGCCTCTAAGTTTGCAGATGCGCCACTTTACAGGCATACTATAGAGACCCCCCCAGGCACGATATTTAAAGGAATATTTCATTTTATTGTTTCACTTTAGGCATTAAAAAAAATTACTGCTCCCGGAAAACGTCCGTTTTTTAAAAAAACATTGCATTGATACATATCCCCTGGGGCAGGACCCAGGTCCCCAAACTTTTTTTTTATGACAATAACTTGCATATACTGTAAGCCTTTAACCACTTAACAACCGGCCCATAGCCGAATGATGGCTACAGGGCGGTTGCTTAACCCTGGGAGGGCGTACAGTGACGTCCTCCCAGAATTCCGCTCTCGCGCACCCCCTGGGGCGTGCACCCGAGAACTACCATGACCGCCGTTTACCATGTAAACATCCATGACCGCCGTTTACCATGTGATCGCTCCGTCAAATGACAGAGCAATCACATGTAAACAAACGGATCGGTACAGAGGGAGAGAGTTCGGATGGCAGCTGCGCTGTGGGCTGGATGTGTGGTGTCCACAGCGCTGCTCTGTGACACAGAGCCACATCCATCCATCCATGCTCAGAAGTACCCTGCAATATCCTGTGCAATACTCTGCAATACCCTGTGCAAAACTCTGCAATGCCCTCTGCAATACCCTGTGCAATACTCTGCAATACCCTGTGCAAAACTCTGCAATACCCTGTGCAATACCCTGTGCAATACTCTGCAATACCCTGTGAAAAACTTTGCAATACCCTGTGCAATACTCTGCAGTACCCTGTGCAATACCCTGTGCAAAACTCTGCAATACCCTGTGCAATATCCTGTGCAATACCCTGTGCAATACTCTGTGCAATACCCTGCAATACTCTGCAATAGCCTGCAATACTCTGCAATAGCCTGCAATAACCTGCAATACTCTGCAATAGCCTGCAATACTCTGTGCAATACTCTGCAATACCCTATGCAATACCATGTGCGATACTCTGCAATACCCTGTGCAATACTCTGCAATACCCTGCAATACCCCGCAATACCCTGCAATACCCTGCAATACTCTGCAATACCCTGCAATAGCCAGCAATACCCTACCATACTCTGTCATACCCAGCCATACTCTGCCATACCCAGCCATACTCTGCCATACCCGGCCATACTCGGCCATGCTCAGCCATACTCGGCTGTACTCGGCCTCTGTATGTGGCCAGGCTGTGGAAGTCTCACACATGTGGTATCGCCGTACTCAGGAGGAGTAGGAGAATCTATTTGGGGTGTCATTTTTGGTATATACATGCTATGTGTTAGAATTATTGTATAAATGGTCAACTTTGTGTTAAAAAAAAAATGCTTTTTAACCACTTCCCGCCCTACGTCATATGACGTCCTTGACTTTGTGTGGGGATATCTGAATGATGCCTGCAGCATTTATTATTTCAGGCTTTCCAGCCTAGAGGTGAGATGTGGGGTCTTATTGACCCCATGTCACACTGTAAAGAGGACCTGTCATGCCTTATTCCTATTACAAGGGATGTTTACATTCCTTGTAATAGGAATAAAAGTGATCAAAAAATACATTTTTTGGAAAAAAGTATCAAACTAAAATAAATAAAGTAAAATGAACAATAAAAAAAAAAATGTTTAAAGCACCCCTGTCCCCGTGTGCTCGCATGCAGAAGCGAACGCATACGTAAGTCCCGCCCACATTAAAAATGGTGTTCAAACCACACATGTGAGGTATCGCTGCGAACGTTAGAGTGAGAGCAATAATTTTGGCCCTAGACCCCCTCTGTAACTCAAACCAGTAAAAAATTTTAAAGCGTCGCCTATGGGGATTTTTAAGTAGCGAAGTTTAGCGCCATTCCACGAGTGTGTGCAATTTTGAAGGGTGACATGTTAGGTATCTATTTACTCGGCGTAACTTCTTCTTTCACATTATGCAAAAACATTGTGCTAACTTTACTGTTTTGTTTTTTTTTAAGCACAAAACTGTTTTTTTCCAAAAAAAGCGTTCAAAAAATTGCTGCGCAAATACCAGGCGAGATAAAAAGTTGCAACGACCGCCATTGTATTCTCTAGGTTCTTTGCTAAAAAAAACAGAACACCTGAAGGTGCTCCCTGCATGTTGGGCCTCTGTATGTGGCCACACTGTGTAAAAGTCTCACACATGTGGTATCGCCATACTCGGGTGTAATAGCAGAATGTGTTTTGGGATGTAATTTGTGGTACGCATATGCGGTGTGTGAGAAATAACCTGCTAATATGACAATTTTGTGAAAAAAAAAAGAAAAAAAATCTTGATTTTGCAAAGAATTGTGGGAAAAAATGACAACTTCAAAAAACTCACTATGCATCTTTCTAAATACCTTGGAATGTCTTCTTTCTAAAAAGGGGTCATTTGGGGGGAATTTGTACTTTTCTGGCATGTTAGGGTCTCAAGAAGATTAGCTAGGCCGTCAGTAATTCAGGTGTGATCAATTTTCAGATATTGGCACCATAGCTTTTGGCTATACAATTTAAAGGCTGCGCTGCTAGTGCAAATACATGATCATATTAACTGAAAATACCATAATTATGAATGAACACAAGTGAATTGTTTCATAACAAAAAAAAAAAAATGCACATAAATCGCATGCAAAAAAAAAAGAATCGCATGCAAAAAAAATGAGTGGAACATTCAGTAAACAAAAACGATTAAGTAGAGTCCATTTAGTCATAGATTGAAATGAACTGTAGGTCTTGTGGGTGTAGAAAATGGTTGGATAGAGGGAGAAAGACACCCTTCCTTCAAGTGATATAAAGATTATCTCCGTAGGGAGCGTGATGTTAAAATAGAGAGAAGATCCTCCACCTCAAGTAAGGTAAGCCCCTTACCAGATCCAAAGATCTCCTGTCACAGAGATCATGCACACATGTGGCTGTGTCCCCCAGCCACTGGGTCTCTGTCAGTGCGCAGATCGGAAGCCACCTCTCCAGGAAATCAATCCAAACGTGATTTATCCGCTCACAGACCATGGATAAATAGGAAAGAAATGCTCCATAGCGTAATACAGTTAAAATCCACTTTAATTTATAAAAGAAAAGCACTTACAATTTGTGCAGTAAAGATCGCTTATAAAAACATGTAGCGCCGGCCGGCTTCAGCTGCTGCCCGTTTCTTCCGGGTTCAGCGTGGTATGGTGGTGACGTCAGCACGCCGCTCCTCCCTACGCCGTTTCGACAAATCTGTCGTCTTCCTGGGGTACGGGCGGCATGCTGACACACCACCTATATGGGAACTCAAAGCAGAGGAACGCCCCCTTCTGTGATCAGGGCGTCCGAGGCCGCTGCCGCCATCTTTGTATGGGGCAAGCGGAAACTGTATGTTGTTGATTCACTACCATGTATACCGTCACAACCCGGGCAAAAAGGGTTATAACAGGGCGAATAGGATTATACGCTCCATTGTTGCCAACAGCGTATAGACCACAAAAAAATGGATGTCAAAGGGATGCAGAAATTCAGATCGGAAAATACCGCATCTGATATTAGATGCATAATAAGCAAAAAATGAAAACAAAAATACAAACTATCTGTTAAATAAATAACATCTATTTAAATAAAAAAATCTATGTAAAAATGCCCAGGTGGCCTGATATTATCATTAATTGGGGCTGAAACTAGGTAGATTCGCCACTGGGGACCCTAGTGAGCTAATGCAACATCAAGTCAAAGAAAATTTAACCCTTAGGTTCCAAGGTTTTCTTGTATAGAGTAATAGCTTTTGGACTCTATAACTTTCACAAAGACCAAATAATATACACCAATTTGTACTTATTTTTACCAAAGATATGTAGCAGTATAAATTGTGGCCAAAATTTATTAAGAAAAATTACTAATTTGCTAAATTTTATAACCGAAACAAAGAAAAATTCATTTTTTAACCGAATTTTCTGTCTCTTTTCTTTTATAGCGCGAAAAAATAAAAACCCAGCAGTGATTAAATACCATCAAAAGAAAGCTCTATTTGTGTGAAAAAAAGGACAAAAATTTCATATAGGTACAGTGTTGCATGACTGAGTAATTGCCATTCAAAATGTGAGAGCACCGAAAGCTGAAAATTGGTCTGGTTATTAAGGGGGTTTAAGTGCCCAGTGGTTAAAATGAGCACTTTTGATTATTCATGTTCGTGTCCCACTTTAACGGTGTTCATGTGTTCTGCCGAATTTTTTGCTTGTTCGCATGTTCTGCTGCGAACCGCACAGGAGGATGTTCGGCTCATCGCTAATTATAAGGAACTATAATTCCTGACATGTGCAGCAAGGTGGAAGTCTTATG
Organism: Aquarana catesbeiana; assembly: GCF_042186555.1. Classification (NCBI taxonomy): domain Eukaryota; kingdom Metazoa; phylum Chordata; class Amphibia; order Anura; family Ranidae; genus Aquarana; species Aquarana catesbeiana. The sequence goes on along the minus strand of NC_133326.1, from coordinate 238,999,967 downwards.
GTGTCACACACTTGGTACATATATTTTATAGCGGTAAGCTGTGCTCCTTTCTAGAATTACAGGCTAAATTTGGGCTACCCCATTCAATGTATTTTCCTCATTTGCAGCTGAGTCATGCGATTAAGGCACAAACTGGCAGAGCTTTGTGGATACAATCCCCGACTCCTGTTTTCCATTACTTGTCAGAAGTATCCTATTTTAAGGTATTTATCTCCAGGTCTTACTCTATATTATTATCTATATTCCTAAACAGCTTCCTAGCTAGAGTGACCACCAGGAGGTAGAGTGATATGGGCACGTTTGAGGAGGACCAATGGGAAGAGGTGTTGCAGGCTGTTTAGTTGTGCTCTCTCAACACAGCCCAATGTTTATCTCAGCTGTATATTGTGCTATGGGTACATCTTACACCTGCGAGGCTGTATAGGATGAGCATAAGAGAAAGCTCTGATTGCACTAGGTGCTCTAGGGGCCATGGGGACCTTTTCCATCTTTTATGGTGCTGCCCAAAACTGCACCTCTGTTGGACGGGAGTCATTAAAACCATAAATAAAGTGTTTCAAGTTAATGTTCTATTGGATCCCAAACCATGCATATTGGGAATCCTTGATGACCTTGCAATAGAGGACAACCCCAAGCAAGCAATTGCAAGGGCTCTTTTTCAAGCCCGTAAACTCATTCTTAGATGCTGGAAGGTGACTGCGCCTCCTACTCCAAGGGAACGGATAGCTCAGATGGGAGCCACCCTGTGACTGGAAAAATATATTTTCCAACATTGGGGTCGACCTGGCAAATTTGACATATTATGGTCCTCATGGTTGAACACCCCTGGCCCATGGACCTAATTCTGGGCAGATTGTTTCTTTAATTCAACTGATAATGTACTCTGAGGGGTGTGGCTGATTGCACAGAAATGTAATGATTTATTTGCTTTAAAGCATGAAGAGGTGGGGAGGTAGGGTATCTACTGGGCGTTTGTAATCTGTGGATACTGTGAACTTGAATATATGTACATGACACTGTTTTAATTAGAACCTGTTTTGTTTGTGTATTTTCTGTTTTATCTCAATAAAATCCTTTTTGAGAAAAAGCATGGCTTTTCTGTTCAGGCCAGAATTTGAATATGGCAATAAACAATATAGATAATATTGTACTTTAGTTGTTAACCCTAGTGTTCAAGAGGCAGCAAATTTGAGGCAACTTTGGACTTTCATGGTACGGTAAAGACTCACATACACAAATGTATAAAAATATAAATTTATTAAGACAAAACATGATTAAAATAGCCCTTTTAGGGCTTTGTTTTTTCTTAATAAATGTATATTTTTTATATATTTGCGTATGCAAGTCTTTACGGTACCATGAAAGTCCAAAGTTGCATCAAATTTGCTGCATCTTGAACACTAGGGTTAACAACTAAAGTACAATATTATCTATATTGTTTATTACCAGATGTTTCTTGAATTGATAGGACGACGGTACATTGCTATGTCTTTATTTGTTCAGTAGTGATAATTAACCCTAGTGTTCAGTTTATTAGCAAGAAAATAATCAGTTTTTTTTCCTAGCGTGCAAAGATTTCTCCCCTTTAGACAGAAATTAAATTCTGCACATAATTGTTCTATTTTAAGACCTAAGTGGGCATAGCATTTGTGCTTTAGTTGACTAACATTGTGTACTCTGGTTTTGTGTTCAATGAGTTTATGTACTTTTTGGATCCTCAAAGAGAAATGAATAAAGAATAATTGCTTTATGTGTTGACCATTTATTATATGGAGACATATATTCAGCTTTATTTATTCATAATAAGTTTTAAGTTGTAGCGATATATATAAGAAGATTGCATTACTTCCTAATACTTGTACATGAAGAAGCCAATGAGGATATGGTGGTGTCCATTGCCATGTTTTTAATGCAGATTAAAAGCGAATCATAATCTAACCATGTAGTTGAGAGTATTCAGGCACACCTAATGTTAGCTATTACAAAAGAGGGTGAAAAACATGGTCAATTCTGGAATGTTGGCTATGAGCTGTAGAATAATATCTGTAATCCCTAGAAGAAAGATTGACCTCTTGCCAAGTATCATTTACATCAGTAGGATATATTAGGTCAGCTAGTATTAGGATAATGTTGGCTTTAGAAAATAGGACAGAAAATGTATTTGTCCTGTGTTGGGTGCATAAAATGTGACAATTCTTACCAGGTTCCTTAAAAGCCCGAATAATAATAAATATGCCCCTGTAGGATCTGTGATGACTTTCCTTTCCACAAATGAGGGCCTTCCTGACAGGCAGAGAGTGGAGCTTCCCCCTTTTCTTTTCTTTGGCATTCGCATAGTAATAAGTGGGAAAATAATTGTGAAGATAGTAAATCTGGCATCAAAATTAGTTTTTTGAATGGCCACTATGTCTGCCCCAGGGAGTGTTAGTAATTAAAGGCCTTGACTTGTTTAATCACTTGCTTACTGGGCACTAATACCTCCTCCCTGACCCGGCCAATTTTCAGCTTTCAGTGCTGTCGCAAGAATTGCACGGTCATGCAACACTGTACCCATATGACATTTTTAACATTTTTTGGAGACCGTCAATTTACGCAGCGCTTTACATATACATTGTACATTCACATCAGTCCCTACCCTCAAGGAGCACACAATCTAAGGTCCCTAACTCACATTCATACATACTAGGGACAATTTAGACAGGATCCAATTAACCTACCAATATGCCTTTGGAGTGTGGGAGGAAACCGGAGTACCCGGAGAAAACCCACGCAGGCACAGGGAGAACATGCAAACTCCAGGCAGGTAGTGTCGTGGTAGTGTCGTGGTTGGGATTCGAACCAGCGATCCTTCTTACTGCTAGGCGAAAGTGCTATCCACAACACCACTTTCTTTTGGTGGTATTTAACCGCTTACCACCCGCCGGCCCTCATATGACGGCCAGGCAGCGCGGCTCTTGTTCTGGGTGGGCATCATATGACATCCGTCCATTTAAACAGGGCATTCGGGCGATCGTGTGCACGCAGCCTTGTACCTTCGGTGGTGGCGTGTCACGGAGACACCGCTCGCCACCAAGGGGGGTGAACAGCCATTGGGTATGGCTGTTTACCACGTGATCGGCCATGATGAAATCACGGCCAATCAAAGATGGTACCACCCCACTTTGCACAGCGCATGTGCGCGATCGTGAGTGTGCTGTATGTGCATGTCGGTGGCGGAATGTTCCCGGGAACACAGCTTGTCACCGACGCTGGTAAACAGCCATTGGCCGGCAGCTGTTTACCACATGATCGGCTGTGATCCTTTCACAGCTGATCACTAAATGTAGACATAGAGCAGTAACTAATTGTTACTGGGTTGTCCACCTCACACACCGATCATGTGTGAGAAGGAGATTGCGGTAACATCCCGTTACTGCCTACAGTGTACACCAACACACACGGATTGCCCCCCCAATAAAGAGGACCTGTCATCACCCATCAAAGTACCTGTCACCAGCTATCAAAATACCTGTCACAGTTCATCTGAGTACCTGTCACAGTCCATCTGAGTACCCGAGCACCTGTCACAGTCCATCTGAGTACCCGAGTACCTGTCACAGTTCATCTGAGTACCCGAGTACCTGTCACAGTTCATCTGAGTACCTGAGTACCTGTCACAGTCCATATGAGTATCTGAGTACCTGTCACAGTCCATCTGAATACCCGAGTACCTGTCACAGTTCATCTGAGTACCCGAGTACCTGTCACAGTTCATTTGAGTACCCGAGTGCCTGTCACAGTTCATTTGAATATCCGAGTACCTGAGTACCTGTCACAGTCCATATGAGTACCAGAGTACCCGAGTACCTGTCACAGTCCATATGAGTACCCGAGTACCTGTTACGGTTCATCTGAGTACCTGTCACAGTCCATCTGAGTACCTGTCACAGTTCATCTGACTACCCGAGTACCTGTCACAGTCCATCTGAGTACCTGAGTACCTGTCACAGTTCATATGAGTACCGAGTACCTGAGTACCTGTCATCGCCCTTAAGAGTACCCGAATATCAGTCACCAGCCCATCAGAGTACTCGAGTACCTATCTGTAGCCCATCAGAGTACCCGAGTACCTGTCACCAGCCCATCAGAGTACCCGAGTACCTGTCACCAGCCCATCAGAGTAACTGAGTACCTGTCACCAGCCCATCAGAGTACCCGAGTACCTGTCTGCAGCTCATCAAGTTACCTGAGTACCTGTCTCCAGCTCATCAGAGTACCCAAGTACCTATCTGCAGCCCATCAGAGTACCTGAGTACCTATCTGCAGCCCATCAGAGTACCCGAGTACCTATCTGCAGCTCATGCCTCATAGATTATACATTGGGGTGTTTGCTTTCCAAAATGGGGTCATTTTGTGGGCAATTCCATTGTCCTGGTGCTCCAGAGCCTTTAAAATTGTAATAGGTGGTTGAGAAATGAGATGTGCCATTTATGCTCGTAGAACGCCTGAAAGTGCTGCTTCAATGTTGGGTCTTTGTATGTGGCCAGGCTGTGTAAAAGTCTCACACGTGTGGTATTGCAATACTCGGGAAGAGTAGCAAAATGTATTTTGGGGTGTAATTTGTTGTATGCATATGCTGTGTGTGAGAACCTTAATATCACAATTTTGTAAAAAAAAAAAAAAAAAATCTTCATTTTACAAAGAATTGTGGGAAAAAATTACAACTTAAAAAAACTCACCATGCTACTTACTTAATACCTTGGATTGTCTACTTTTTAAAAAGAGGTCATTTGGGGGGTACTTTCCTTACTTGTTAGTGTCTCAAGAAATGAGATACACCTAATGTACTGAAGGCCTGATCAGATGTGATCAATTTTCAGTGATTGGCACCATAGTTTGTAGACTCTACAACTTTCACAAAGGCAAAATAATATGCACTAATTTGGGTTATTTTTACCAAAGCTATGCAGCAGTATAAATATTGGCCAAAATTTATGAAGAAAAATTACTAATTTGCAAAATTTTATGACAGAAAAAAAGAAAAAGGCATTTTTTTCACAAAATGTATGGTCTTTTTTTATTTATAGCACAAAAAATAAAAAACACACTAGTGATTAAATACCACCAAAAGAAAGCTATTTTTGTGTGAAACAAAGGACGCAAATTTCATATGGGTACAATGTTCCATGACTGAGTAATTGTCATTCAAAGTGGGAGAGCGCTGAAAGCTGAAAATTGGTCTGGGTAAGAAGGGGTTGTAAATGCCCCGTATTGAGGTGGTTAATCACCACTGGGTTTTTTATTTTTTGCTAAACAAACAAAAAAAATTGAACATTTTGAAATAAAATCCTTTTTATTAGTTTCTGTTATAAAATGATGCAAAAAAGTAATTTTTCTTTTGCACTGATGGGCACTGATGAGGCAGCACTAGCTGGAATCACTGAGCCAGAATTGGTAGCCTCAGTGGATAAGAATGCTCTGCGTGACTATGAAAAACCCAGCTCAAGCGCAGGACATAGCAAGACATATTGCACTAAACATGGTTAAGCACCCAAACAGAAGAATTGAAGTGAATTAACATAATGGCAGCAACAGAGAAATTCCATGGTATACAATATCTACCTGTCCATGTTGACAATAAGAAAAGTCACCTGCTAGGATTGGGATAGGGGTCCTTTCAAGCAAGGTTCTATGGGCTCCTGGATGTTTGGGCATTTTGATAAACATTGGAGTCAAAGGGGATATTTGGTTTATCAAAGACTGCTGGGATGTAGGGCTTGTAGAAAGCAGTATATTGAAAAAACTTTTGAAACACCAAATCCATTAGTAGAACTATAGGCAAAATCTTTTTTTGCATTTTGGATAGAGTAAGGGAAGGTTATAACTCCTATCAGTTTTTCTTTTTTTTTTTCTCTCTTCTGTGTCTCATTGGGGAGATTTACCTTCACTTCCTGTCCCAAAGCCAAAGCAGGAAGTGATAGAAAATCCCTGCAAATTAAGGAGATCCCTTAAGATCCCCTAGGTCACCAAAACTAGTGTCCCCATTGGAAGATTTACATTCTACACTAAAACCTCGGATTGTGAGTAACACGGTTTACGAGTGTTTCGCAATACAAGCTATTAAAAGAAAAATCCTGACTCGATTTGTGAGTGTTGCAAGATGAGCAGGATTCAAGCTACTGGGGTGTGCAGTACCGCATGTGGCCAGAGGTGCGGGGGGCAATGGTGACGCTCGGAGACACCGTTCCCGAGTGTCTCTGCACCTCTGACCACATGCGGTACTGCATACACCAGCACCCCCGCACCTCTGGTCACATACAGTACTGCCTACACCAGCAGTCACTGTGGAACTAATTATCTAAGTTTCAATCAATTCCTGTGGGGAAATACGCTTTGATATTACTACCATGCTTGTGGAACGAATTATGCTCTTAATCCAAAGTACTACTGTATTACTTTTCTGGGGACAACCCAAAATGTAGGGTTTTCTTTTGCTTTTATTTTAAAAGATAATGGTAAACAGGACAAATATAAAGGGTGAAACTCCCTAACGGGGATTCCAACAGCAATAAAAACCTGAAAGGTGTCTGAATCCCTCCCCACCTTATCCAAAAAAAAAAAGTTTTGCCTTTAATTTTACTTTAACTAGGGAAGAAATAATAAAAAACGCACATAGGAAAAAGAATAAAAATGTGGGGGCAGGAGGCGGAGCCTAGCGGAGCAGACATGCATTGTTAGAGCTCCACACCGCTGAGGAGAGAAGAGAAGGACAAAGCGGAGCCTGCAGGCTCAAAAGGTATCCATTTGAACCTTTTTGCCCCAGGGAACAAACTGTGAAAGTTTGGGCAGGAAATATGGTACTGGGAGGAAACCGTGGTAGAAATAAAAATCACCTCACAAAGAGCTCACAGGCACTCACTGCAGCTGAAGCAGCTCCAGTCACCTCACAAGATACAGCAGCAGGGCGCTCTCACAGACAGAAAATGTCACAGCAAGACTCTCCATTTGAGTCAGATACAGAACAAATCCTCTCACAAACTTCTCCACAAGCCTCCTCAGTATCCCCAGTAATATTATTACAATTTGAAAAGATGCTTCATAAGGCTTTAAAACAAACCTCAGACCAAATAACAAAAAGCCTAACCAAAGAAATAAGAGAGCTGGGAAACCGCACCGCAGCCTTAGAAATAAAAATGGATGAAATTGAAATTACAACCCAAGAAAATATAACAGAATTGGAACAATTAAAAAATACGAATTTAATACTTCAAACTAAGCTCGAAGATTACGAAAATAGAGCCAGACGTTCAAACTTGCGCATAAGGGGAATACCTGAAACTGTGACAGACCTGCAATCTACTATTACTGCTCTATTACAAGAACTAAAGCCAGATATCCCTATTGAACGTTTAAAACTGGACAGAGTACACAGAGCCCTCACAGCCAAAAAGAAAGATGGACCCCCACGTGATATAATCACAAAATTTCATTATTACAGAACGAAAGAACAAATACTAATTGCTGCAAGAGAAAAAAAGGAACTTAATTTTCAAGGACACAATTATCAAATTTTTGCTGACCTATCCCAACTTACTATTACTAAAAGACGATCCATGAAACCCCAACTAATGGAACTGCAACGCCACAACATTATGTATCAATGGGGCTTCCCCTTTTCAGTCAGATTTAACTACCAAGGTACAATTTACAGAAGCAGATCAGCAGATGAACTACAACAAACCCTTTTAAAATTAAATCTGACAGAACCCACAAGCAGCAACACTCCCACACGCAGAAGAATGGCATCATCTTCACCTTCAGGCAACACCCAGAAAATTCCAGAACAAAATGGGAATCATCATTCTCACAAAAGAGGCCGTTATGCCACATCATCCATGGACCAAGAAGATTCAATGGACTGACATCCTAATTCCTGATATCTCTTCATTTATTATACTAAGAGATGGTTCTCTATAAAAAACCTATATTTATAACTGAATGTAACTGCATTCTGATAGTCACACACTGTGTGGGATCATGTTACATTCCAGTTATATTTCTTATTACTTCTGATTCATATAGCCTTAGAATATATAAGTGAAATAAGGAAATTCTTGTTCGGTTATATATTATCAGGTAATAACAATAGATTTATTACTTTTTAGGACAAATATGTTCAATAATCCAGAAGTAATGGAAGCTTTTTTTTTTTTTTTTTTCTTTCTTTTCTTAAAACAAATATATTATTACCTAACTAGTTCCTAGAATTATGTTTTTGTTTATTCTAATCTGAAGCAATACAACCTCAATTTTATGAGTTAACATATCTAAACAGTTACATATGAATAAAATATGTAATTGTTTACTCTAAAAGGGTTAAAATCCCAAAATAATTCAAACTATCTTCATCAATACCAAAGTTATTAACAGTACCTTTCTAACTGAATTATTTAGCCTAGGGCAAGACTAACCATATACAACCACCCTGGAATAAATAATTTCAACAAAAACTATATTCTGCACTCCAATTAATGAAACATCATTTTGATGTCTTTTGACATAGCACTTCTCTCCTGTAAGCGGAAGATCCGTGTACCCCCATTAGCCCTCCTCATTCTCCCAACCATATTATGTGGGAGTGTGACGAAGGCACTTATTCCCCTGAGAGAGATATTTATTCTCTTTCACGGGTAAATTGTGATTACTTGCAAAAAATAATTTATACAATGTATCATCTAATCTCATATGTTTTTTGTTTACTCTTTACTCCAGAATTCACTGGTTTCTTTTCTATCTATTCATCTCTTCAGTCCACACAGGTTGATCTGCGCAGTCAGCTCTGCATAACAAAAAGTAAGTCAAAACTATTTGATCTATTGCCATGGCACCACTGAATATACTTTCCCTGAATGTTCAGGGAATAAATGTCCCTCAAAAAAGGACCAAAGCCTTCCGTACTTTCCATAACAAGAAGGCTCACATAGTATGCCTCCAAGAAACACACTTCACCAAAGATTCTACTCCAAAATATATTTCTCCTTTTTATCAACAAATTTACACGGCTTCTGCCTGTACCAAGCAAAGGGGAACTCTAATTGCATTTCACCGATCCACACCATTCACCTTATCATCAGAAATTAAAGACCCAGAAGGTAGATACCTGATACTCATGGGTTATATAATGGATACAGCAATCACGGTGATTTCCTACTACGCTCCTAACAAACAACCTACACCATTCCTCTCACATATATTACAAGTGATTAATACACACAAAATAGGAACAGTGATAATGTGTGGGGATTCGAACCAGGTCCTCCTCCCATTTCTAGATAAATCACCTTTTACACCATCCAAAATAACCTCTAGATTACCTTTTTCTCAACTTCTTTCCAAATACAATCTGGTAGATTCATGGAGAGAAAGTAACCCAATGAAAAAGAAATTCACTTATTTCTCGCACCCTCATCAAACCTTCACCAGAATAGATCATATTTTTCTAACAATAGGAATGATACCAGAAATTATTGCATCAGATATAATTCCGATTCCGTGGTCTGACCATAATGCAGTATACACTACTATAGCCTCAGCCATACCAAAAGCGCATGACCCAACGTGGTACTTACCGGACATAATGCTCAAACACCCACTACATCAGATGGCCATTGAACAAGCTTTAAAGGAATACATATCAATTAATAATACAACAGACATCTCCCCAATAACACTGTGGGAAGCTCATAAGCCTGTCTTGCGTGGTACAATACAAAGACAAATGGCACTATTTAAACGGGAACGCAAAAATCCAGCAAAAAAACTAGAACTCAATTTTAATGCAGCCTACATATCATTTCAAGATAATCCATCTCAGAGTACAAAATCTCATCTGGAAAAATCTAGATTGGAATACGATCTATTTCTCACTGAGTCAGTTGATAAATCCCTCAAACGCTCCAAACACAATTTCTACATGAATACAAACAAACCAGGTACATATTTGGCTCGGGCATTAAATTCAACTAACAAATCTTTCAAACCAATACGTTTGAAATTATCAAAAAATGTTTACACTTGTAATCCAGTTAAAATAGTCCATAAATTTCACTCACATCTCGCAACTTTATACAAGACAATCAATGAATTTAATCCTACAGAGGCTGAATCCTTCTTCTCAAAAATAACCTTACCTGAGTTATCTCAGAATCAAAAAAGCAGTTTGGATGAGCCTATAACTATAGATGAAGTTGCTAACGCCATAAAAGACCTAAAACTTAACAAAAGACCAGGCCCAGACGGCTACTCGGCTTTATACTATAAAACATTCTCAGAAATACTCTCTCCCATTCTCACTGAAACTTTTAACAAACTTCTAGATGGACATTCTTTTCGGCAAGAAACACTAATGGCAATTGTTTGTATGATCCCAAAACCCCTTTCTGATGATACTTCCTGTGTGAATTATCGGCCTATCTCTCTGTTAAACCTCGATATTAAATTATTAGCAAAAATAATAGCAAAACGCCTCAATAGCATTATAGGAAAATTAATACATAGAGATCAAGTAGGCTTCATGCCAAATAGACAGGCAGGCGATAATATACGCAGGGCAGTGTTATTGGCACATATTGCTAAAAAACGGAAAATCCCTTTATGTTTTCTATCTCTCGATATTAAGAGGGCATTTGACACAGTATCCTGGCAATATATGCAATATTCATTACAAAAATGGGGTTTTGGACCCCACTTTTTAACATGGATCAAAGCATTATATAATAAACCCAAAGCCTATATAAAATATGCTGGATACAAATCTGAAGCCTTTAATATCGAAAGAGGTACCCGACAGGGTTGCCCATTATCTCCCTTATTATTTGCCCTTATACTCGAACCCATGGCCCAATATATCAGAACAAACCAAACTATAACTGGCATTGAAGTAGGAGGTATTACACACAAATTATGTATATTTGCAGACGATATATTACTTTTTCTATCATCACCACAGGTCTCTGGTCCTAACTTAATACCAGCTCTTGATGGATTTGCAGCCCTATCCGGCCTTATGATTAATCCTAAGAAATGCCTAGTGCTTAATATTTCACTCACAAACATGGAATTGATCCCGGCTAGGGCTGCACTCCCATTCACATGGGCAGAAAAATCAATCCCATATCTTGGAATTCATTTAACAGCCTCTCATTCTGACTTATTCTCAACCAATTATCCTCCTGTATTAAGACAGATCACAAATCTAATAAAACAATGGTCGCAACTTCCTTTATCCTGGATGGGGAAGATTAATGCAATCAAAATGCCTATTCTACCCAAATTGCTTTATCTATTCAGAGTCCTCCCTATTCCAATTCCTTCCTATTTTTTGAGAATAGTACAAAAAAGAGCAACTTCGTTTATATGGGGCTCTTCTAAACCACGTATACCTATACACACACTACATCTTCCCAAAAAAAAAGGAGGCCTGGGATACCCTAATTTTACTAACTACTACAGAGCGGCACATTTGGCCAGTCTGTCCAAATACCATGCAAAACAGGAAATCCCATTATGGGTATTTATAGAGGCTTCAGAAAATGACCCTCTATTAATATCAAATTTATTATGGCTTGATCCTAAAGACCGCTTTAAAATTCATAATCCCATATCTAAACACTTCTTATCTCTCTGGGATAAACTAAAAACCAAATATCAGTTACAATCTCCACACAATCCTCTCCTTTCTTTTATCAGAAATCCGGCCTTTTATCCGGCATGGATCTACCCAAATTCTTTTAAAGCTTGGACAACATCAGGCATTCAGACACTAAATGACTTCATAGCATCTAAATCATTCCTTTCATTCCCATCGCTTAGAGAAAAATATGATCTACCAAACTCTGAGATATTTAGATATCTCCAAATCAAAAATTTCTATACACCATTCCTAAAGGGGGATACACCATTATGCCAATTATCCATTTTTGAATCAATCTGTACAAAAGATCCATTTGCTAAAGGTACAATTTCATCACTTTATAATCAATTATATGGAGTACCAAATCTTAATAGACCCTCTTACGTTCAGAGGTGGGAGGAGGACCTGGGACGAACTTTAGAAGACACGGACTGGTCTAACATATGGCTCACATCTAAGTCATCTTCACCCAACATCTTAGCACTGGAGACAAATTATAAAGTCCTAACTCGCTGGTACCTTGTACCCGCTAGAGTGGCAAAATATTCGCCTAATACCTCAGCTCTTTGTTTTCGAGGATGCCCAGAAATAGGCACATATTTACACATATGGTGGACGTGCCCAGTAATCCAAACCTTCTGGAAGGAAGTCTTCGTGATTGCATCTAAAATATTTAAAAAAATAATACAACCAGATCCATATTTAACTTTACTTAATCTAAAACCGGAATGGTTAACACTCTCTCAATTCAAACTTATGATCCAACTAATAACGGCTGCAAAACAAACAGTGGCCAAGGCATGGAAATCTCCTACATTGGTACTAGCAGAAACAATTCACAGAATGAATAATACAATGTCCCATGCTAAGATAGTAGCCATCGATCAAAATCAAATTCCAAAATTTGAAAAACTTTGGCATCCTTGGATAAAACAACAGTTCCTGTCAAACTTCAATGACTCTGTCCTGTTGCCATGGTAACAGATTAAATGACTTACAGAGACACCCATTCTAAGGCTTCAAAGAGAACTAAAAAGAATAATAAACTGACGAGCGGGACAACCTTGTGGACCATACCTCTACCTTTCAACCCTTTTTCTTCTTTCTCTTTCCTTTTCTCCACCTTACGATTAAAGCTCATTATCAGAATTTATTTGACCTATATACACTCTACTTGTAAACAATATGTATAGTAGGTATAAATCATTTAAATACCTACAAAAGTAACTAAGGAAATGATATATATCTTTAATTTAGGTTTACGTGAACCCAATGTTTAATATTTGAAATTTCATGATATTTACCTATATAAACCCTACTGTAAAACAATGAGCTTACTTTATAGATCCTTGTAAACTTACTTTATGTATCTTTATAACATTGTATACTCAATAAACTTCTTTTGACAGAATAAAAATGTAGTCTTTGTATAAACTTTGTAAAAACTTGCATATAGTCCAAATGGATGATATGATAACAAATACAGAAGATAAATAAGCTGTTATCACTTTGTAAAAGTGTAAAACAATTTAAAAAACAAAACAACGGTTTGTGATTCATTTGAAGGGCTGTTCTAAGGGTAAGGGGTTGGTTATTGTTTGTTTGTATTTTGTAAAACCTTTAATAAAGAGCATTTGATTAAAAAAAAAAACATATTCATGAACTCCATGTGGTAGATGAAAGATTCATAAAAAAGGTTTGAAACTGCAGGTTTAAAATCTTGTGGAGGGTGCAGAGGAAATTGATGATTCCAGGAGGAGACTAAATTAATCTCTTGGATAAACAAATAGTTGCAGAGTTTAGAGTAATAGATTATATCCAGAACTCTGTAACTGCTGCAAACCATAAAACTGATGTTCCTATAAATCATTGACAATATAAAGAAAGGTCTGCTGCTCTCCCTATAAAAGAAACAATGCATCTGTGTACTATCTGCCTAAAACCTCTTATTACGACACATGAGTAAGGCTGGATATACAACTCTCTTGTACAATTTTCCTTTCTTTTACAAAAACTATATAATAGGAGGTAAAACCTAAACACTTTCAATTTGTATGCAGTCAGGCAGGCTCTTGCATTACACAATTGAAGGTAAATCTAAAGGAAATTGAATAAGAAAACTGTAAAATGTATGGCTATCCTAATGCCGTGTACACACGGGCGGACTTTGACGGACTAGGTCCGGCGGACTTTTCGACTGACTTTTCGACGGACTTTTGAATGAACGGACTTGCCTACACACAATCAACCAAAGTCTGACAGATTCCTACGTGATGACGTACGACCGGACTAAAATAAGGAAGTTTATAGCTAGTAGCCAATAGCTGCCCTAGCGTCGGTTTTTGTCCGTCGGACTAGCATACAGTCAAGCGGACTTTTCGACCGGACTTGAGTCCATCGGAAAGATTTGAAACATGTTTTATTACTAGGACCGTCGGACCTTTGGGAAAAAAAAGTCCGCTGGAGCCCATACACGGTCAAATTGTCCGACGGAGTCCGGTCCGCCAGATCTAGTCCATCAAAAAGTCCGCTTGTGTGTACGCGGCATAAGGGTTACTATGCACATTACAACCTGACTGTACAATCTACTGTAGATCTACAAAATATAAAATGAGGATCTGTGGGATCTCACCCTGCATATGTGGGTTCCTTTCGTCATGCATGCACCTATCAATGAACGGGACTAGGCAGGGACCACAGTCATGTGAGAATCAAATATTATGGTGGTTCCCTGGCTTAGAGATGAGCTGTACACTGTGTGCAGTAGAAAATGTACAGAGCATTTCTGTAAAGCACTGTCCCATGTTACTATACACACTTCTCCTGCTGTATATTGCATACATGAGGGACATCACTGAGCCCGTGCCCTCTTTATCAGACTAGCATTTCTCTGCCACCTCACTCCCAGAGACAAAATGGGGCCCTGCCATGCACTTAGCATGGTCCCCATTCATGCACTTAATTAACTCTTTCCTCTCCCATACCATGCAGCCAAGGTGTGGGCCACCATAACACATGTTCAGTCTTGATACTTTCAGGGATCCCACCACTGGGGAGGGAGCCAGATCACTGACCCCCCTCGATACCGGAGGACAGTTCGCGATGCCAGATACCACTCTTCATGACTGGCTGCAATGTACCTTGCACTAGTTCTTAGTTACCCATAGCAACTGCACCCCACCTCCTTGTGTTTTTGAGTAGACCTTTCTGAGTGGCCTTGCTACATACCCCATGTATGCTTTACAGGCCCTTTTCTTCCTCTACACCATATCCCCCCCATGCACCCTTTTAGTATCTTCAGACCTGGCTTAAAACCATTAACAGCTTTACTGAAGATTCAGCAACACAGTTCAACAGCAGACTGTACATGAATCAGAGTCTAACTATGTAATGCAGGCTGCCCAGGCCCATACCTTCCGGAGAAGCTAAGTTCATTCAGCAAAAGTCCAGTAATGGTGGGTTTCTAGTCCAGGAAGAATCCCAGCGGGGTGATTCAGAAGAGAGCCATGTGCTCCAGTAGGACTACATGTTGCAACAGTTTTTTCACTGTAGATTCTATGTGGAAGAGAGAGAGCTCTGAGCCCTCCTCTGGTATTAAAGTGGCTTGGAACGGGGGCAGGACTCAGAAAGCACGGGAAAAGTCACAGTTAAGCCCTTCCCTCAGGGACAATCCTAGGGTCACAGATTTCTGGGTGCAGAAATATTTCTGGTGCCCCCACATGGGCGTGGTCATCTTACTAACTCCTCCCCTTTACAAATGTTTCTATTGCAACAAGTCCACCTCAGTCGTCACTGCAGCTGCAGATATCACCCTTCCTAGCCAGCAACGACCTAGTTAAACTATTGATTAGCGAAAACATGCTCTTTGGTTGCTCTGCTCTTGGGCGCTCTGGTCCAGTCATGTGATCAGCTTCCAGTGAGGGGGGGCAGTGGACAACAGATGTCCCATTGCAAGTCTATAGTGATGTCACCACCCAGGCACTGCAGCTCTCTCCTCTTCAATGAAGTTGGCCACTGGGGAGATCATGTGACCGGTCCAGAGTGCCCTTAGATTAGGTAATGTGATATTGGGGGATGTCTAGCTCACTGTAGAGCTTATCAGTGAGCCGAGTTTACGCCAGATGTGCAGTTTAAGGGCTTTTTTTAGCCCATGTTTATTGAAGTAAAAGAAAAAAACGGTCCATCCAGGATTCCCACGCAGGGGTTTCAACTTCAAAGCAATAATGAGATAACAAATGGAAAATACCGGGCCACCTGGCTCTCTGGTCAGCACTGCTGTTCAAGCGTTGACTTCAGTCCTCTTGACCATGTAACTGTGTCCCTGTTTGGTACCTACTCTGTACCTCTGGAGATACTCTCTCTTACAGCTTCCTGGCTGTTACAGCCCATCGGCTTGGGCCCTCCGTCTGCTCTGTCAGACTGTCCTGTGCCAACAGACACACTTCTGCAAAATAATTACCATACAACATAATTTGTAAACAGTGATGTCTGTGCACTTATTCCTTCCATGGTCAAATGCCTTTTTTATATCACCAATGCTGATGTTGTGAGCTGCCATTTTTACTGAGAGCAAATTAAGCTGCAGCCACAGTCTTCTTGGAAATGATGCCGTACGCTCCACCTCACCACCTATTGTAATCTTGCACATGTGCGTTCCCCTTTCGCTGGCCAACATAATCTCTACTCTGTGGGAAAGAACAGTGATCCTTGGAGTCTCCTCCTATCCCCGTCCCCATCCAACCCTGCAGGCGTCCTCGGCTTTCCTGTCACTCCCCACAGCCCTGCTCCACTCTCTCTGCCCCTCTCCTGCCAGCAAACTCTCATGAGAGAGAGTAGAAAGAAAAAAAAGAGCACTGCTGGGAAATCTGACATTTATCTCCCAGGAGTCAGTGCAAATACAGCAAACAGCATCATATGCCAAGGTGTTTTACAAGCAGGGAAAGAGAAAGTGCAGAAAATAAGGTATTTACTGCCACATATTTACATTTTTGATTCACAATGACTACACAGCAAGGGCTTAAGGTCTGAATGAAGGAAAGACGAAAAATGGCTGAAGGTCCCCTTTAAAGTCTATCCTAAAGATCAGTTTCATGCCATACATCACACATTCCTAACACTCAATGCAGCAGATTCATATTTTTACTGTCTTGTTATAAAGTTATTTCCTCTACACGTGTGGATCCCCTCTTTGTTTTAAAGCGGGGGTCCACCTATCTATCGTTTTTTTTTTTTTTGAGTTCATTCACAAATTTTTCTTCTCAGCATTACATACTCACATATTGTGTGTAATATGTCCGCCTGTGTCAGATTTTGTCGGAAAGAATAACTTATATTATTCACTGCAGGCGGTTTCCATCTTCATTGTGGGCATTTGAAGCCCACAAGCATTTATTTCCTGGATGTGGTGAATGCTGTGCTCCCAGCATTCACTGCTCGTTCCCGCACATGCTCAGTGGCATCCTGGGAAGCCTGAGACTAGCTCCCAGGAGTCTGGGAGAGGCTAGAAACACGCCTACTCCCACGGGAGGAGAACCAGGAAGTGCAAAGAAGAATAGAAAAATAAAAGGTAATTACGGCGATTTAAATTTTTTTTAAACGGCATGTCAGCATCTAGGCAAGGAAGAGAATACATACAGATATTGTTCAAAATTTGGGTGGAACCCCACTTTAAGTCAACCCTCTAAGAAAGCCCCTAACAACATACAAATATTACTTGTGATAACTAGAGGTCAGGAAAGCAGTCTGTAAACATATATACACACAGTTCCCTTCCCCTAGGACTCTGCAGTCGGCCACACTGGAGAAGAGGGGGGAGGAGGTGGGTGGAGCCAAATCCACTAGGCGCAGAGAAGGAAGAAGTTATATCCTCCTCTGTTCTGAATGCTGGGGCCTTGCCCTCGCTCTCCTCCTCGGATATGACGTCACTGGTTGCTAGATGTCAGGTGGCAGGCGATCCTAGCAACCAATGTGTCGGGCAGTAGAGGCCAGGCCAGAGGTGCAACAAGAGGGTCTCAGAGCTGCTGCTTCTGAATGTAAGTGACCCTGTGTGCCCTCCAATGATCTGCCCTGCCTTCCCTTCCGGAGCAGCCTGTAACTGTCTGTATAACTATACAAAATAAAAATACATAAAATGACTCCCCACAAGCACCTGCTTATACTCCCCCCTCTTAGTTAACAGTAAACACGAACCAGTAATGCAACGTCGAAAACTAAGCACATTATAAACCCACACAAAAGGATTTTAACCCAACTGTATATTAAGTGCAGCAATATTGTCACTAAACATAATAAGCGGAGTCTGGGGAAGAGACCCAATCTCCCATAACTGGGTGCTTGCATCCAATTTGGCGATGCAGGCAGAAGAAGGCACTGACCCAGACGGGAGGAAGGGGTCTGAGGCATGGTAACTAAAGTCAGGGAGCTTGGAGGTGTCTGATGGTGCCTCACAAAGCTCCCTCATTACCACAGGCATGTACTTGGAAAAGGTTTGACAGAGGTAATATCACATCCAGGACCGGTGATTCCCAAAGTAGTGGTGCGACTCCCACAGTCAAAAGGCTCCAAAGCCTTAGCAGCCAGCAACTCCAGTGCTTTAAGCATATGTAAGTATGATGTAGAACCCTTCTGTTCCAGTATTGGGCCCACAAGCAGAGTAGATAGTGACCTTATGGGTGATATCATGGCTCCTGGAATTCAGAGCCATTGTTAAGCTGCAGAGCTGCAGGATCACATGACTAGTAGTGTTGGGCGAACCGTTCAAGCTGAGCAAATGTTCGGCCCGAACATCGCCTGTTCTCCCGTTCCGCAAACACCCACATTTCCAGGTAGCTTTGCGGGATGTTCGCCCGCTTAGCGCCCCACAATCCACTGCACAGTGCATTCCAGGGCCCTAATCGGATGAAGCCTTGCACCTGGCCGTTGGTCAGGTGCAAGGCTTCGCCAATTAGCACTGTCAGATTCCTGACTGGACAAAGTGACGATTACTTTTTCAAATCACGGCTCAGTGCTCATAATCCCACCCCACATTATAAAAGGTAACTTCCCATAGAAAGATTTTGCAGTGTTGTTAGAGCAGGGCTCAGTTTGCTACTAGCAAGTTAGTCTGTTCACTAATTGTGGCTCTAGTGTAAAGTGTAGAGTGTTATGCTGCGTACACACGATCGGACATTCCAACAACGAAATCCTGGCATTTATTTCCAATGGATGTCGGCTGAAACTTGTTTTGCATACACACGGTCGCACAAATGTTGTCGGAAATTCCGATCGCCGAGAACGCACTGACGTACAACACGTACAACGGCACTATAAAGAGGAAGTTCAATAGCCAGTGTGCCACCATTTGGGCTCCTTTTGCTAATCTCGTGTTTATCTCATGTTAGTAGAAGTTTGGTGAGAGACGATTCGCGATTTTCAGCCTCGTGCATTTCAGATCGTTACCGCTCTTCAGTTTGTGCTTGTGGGTTCGTATCTGGTTTTCAGTGTGTGTAGTCAGTTCGGATCTGGTTTTCAGTGCGTATTTTTATATTACGTATTTGATTTTCAGTGCGTTCTGAAAATGAGTATTTTAAACTGAAAAATATTTCTTTTGATTTACTGCTTGTGTTTCTTTTAGCTGTCTCCTAGGTTTTCCAATGGGCTTTTTTTTTGGCCATTTTCTTCAATAGTGCAAACGTAATTTCTTTGATACTTGAGTTCACAATCTCTTCTTCAGCTAACTATTATGTTGTGGGTCTACTACACATACACCTTGGTTTTTTTTTAAAGTATGTAATGCATTAATGAAAAAATATTCATCATTTTCAGCACCATGAATTAATTTTTTGGAGTGACAAAAATGGCCTGATTGATGCAAATTATAAAGCACTGTGGATGTTATTTACTAAAGGAAAATCCACTTTGCACTACAAAAGTGCACTGAAACTGCACTGAAAGTGTACTTGTAGTGCAAAGTGGATTTGCCTTTAGGAAATAACCCCCATTGTCACTGTAAACACCAACTTAAGCAAAAAACTGCTATTGAGCATTGAAAGAAGAAGCCACAAATTGTTGAGTAGAAAATTTTTTACTCTGTGCACATTCATATGTGCGTTTAGAAAAGGGTTTTTGAACAAACCAACATATTTTTTGAATAAAATTTTTTTTTGGACAGTAGAAATATCCTTTTTTGTGGTAAACAGGCATGTTTTTCAAAACATAAAACACTACACAACTCAGGAGCTTACAAAGTTCAACGTTGATAAATTGAAGGCAATATCAGACATTAGTATGTCCAAACTGTGTTGATATTGCCTTCACTAGATGGGGTGATGTCACCCCTGTGAAAGCCAAATTTTGAAGACGCACACAAATTGGGAGTCAAAATGGGGATTTCCCTCCTGATCCCATGCCTAGGGTCAACATGTGCTAGCTCCCATCATGGGGGATAAATGGATGTGTTTCGCTGGTGCAACCCCTTCCTCTCAGCTACTTTAGTTGCGAGGAAGGGGTTGCACCCACAAAACGTGTATGGCTTTCAACATTTTTTAGAAAAGTTATATATATAAAAAAAAAACAATTACAAAAATTTTGGTGTGTTTTAGATTCTGCCTAAAACATCAATGATGTTTTTGAGTCTTTTTTCCATGTCATTGATGTCTTCCTTGATCTTCTGTAAATCACAATTGCACACCATAATCTCCCTGATGAGGAAGTGTGCACTTGCACTTGTGAAATGTGTTTCTTCTTCCACAACATCCACATGACCTTAAATAAAAAAAAACACACCATGTATTATAAATATGCAGGCATACATCTATTACCTGAAGCTGTGGTCTCAGACACTCACCTGTTGTGGTCACTATTTTGCCCAAATCATAACCCTCTCCTTCCTCCACATCCTGAGGTTGTGGTTTTTCTGATTTCCCCTTCTTTAGGAGCTTGTGGGTCCCTGGTGTCCTCTGATGTCCCGATTCTTTTCTCCCCTTTCTTAAAGCTGGAATACTTACTTTTTTTGTTAAAGTATCACACATGTAGAGACCCCTAGTATCCACTGGAGCACCTGTGTGGGACAGTTCTGGTGTCCCACAATAGTGCTCCTGCGTCCAGATGTGTAAACAGCTGTTGAGTGACCTCTCCATACATTGAATCAAGTTTGCATTTCATTCTAGTTACAAACCCATCTAGACAACAATGTGCTAAACTTTTTTTAATCCAAATAGGCATGAACAAATGTAGTTAACCTGCATCTGCCAAAAACATCGTATTAGTGGGCGAATGAACAATGTTTACTAGGAATGATTACTGTGCCCAAGAACCTGAAACTTGCCATTTTAAACTGTACAACAGTAAAGAAAAGCACATGGAGCAGCATGCAAGTAATAATAATAATAGGAACACACGACAACTACTTACTTTTTTGCAGAACTCGCTTGATCCTTCTGTACAGATCGTGCTCCCTCAATTTCAGGTCTGACCAGCGTTTCCTCAGTTGATCCTTGGATCGCCATACCCCAAAATTCCTGTGCAGACTTTTCACAACTTTAGCCATGATCTTGGCCTTTCTTACATTTTGGTTTGGGTAAGGTCCATGCTTCTCATCATAGTCGGCCCTCTTCAAGATGTCCACCATCTCCACCATCTCTACAAAGGACATATTAGAGGCCTTAAACCTCCACCGGGATCGGGACGTTCATGGCTCTGGGCTTTCGTCATTGCTGCTACTGTCTTCATGCACTTGTTCTTTCTCCGCCATGTGCTCTCCCACTGCGCCGAAAGAGAGGGGGCGGGGAATACACTATAAAGAAGGTCAGAAGCAGGCAGAGTTTCACACATGCACAGTGTACATAAAGTGTAATATGCGTGCGTCGTACGTATGATCTGTGAGCAGAGGATGGAGTAGTGGAAGCGCCGATCGTTCTAACGAAAATACAATTTTAACTTGGGGTATCAGTGGCCTATACTGCTTATAGATTGAGGCCTATATTAGGACAAGTTTATGCGAGTTTAGCCTGACATTAGGGTTTGTCTTGTTGTGTGGTGTCTTGCAGATAAAATGGATCAATTCAACAATCATGATTTTCTCCCCCAATTCATTGATTTGTACAGAGAGCTGCCCTGTCTGTAGCAGACAAAACACCCCTTTTATACAAATCGACTAAAGAGGAAGGCAGCACTGGATACATTGCTGGAATTTGTAAAGCTGCAGATCCCCACAGCAGACATCAACTATTTGAAGTGCAAGATTGGTGGCCTAAGGAGCACTTATAATAGGGAGCACAAGAAGGTCCAGGATTCCCAGAGATCAGGAGCTGCAGCAGATGACGTTTATGTCCCCAGGCTGTGGTACTACGACAGACTGCGATTTCTGTCAGACCAGACTGAAATCAGACCATCACTCTCAACTCTTCCTTCCACCCTTCCTTCCACCACAGCTGAGGCTTCCGACATCCCTCCTGGGCCTTCCACCCAGGAAGAAGATGAGGAGAAGCCCAGCTTGAGTCAGGTATAGCATTGTTCAACATATTTCTCAAAATTGTGTGTGATTAATGAACAATAAACAATGTCCCTTTTTCATACATAGGAAATCCTCAGCCAGGAGGAGGCTGTGGAAAGTGGCAGCCAGGAGGTAGCAGGGGAAAGTGGCAGCCAGGAGGTGGTGGGGGTAAGTGGCAGCCAGGAGGTGGCCGGGCCTAGTAGCCTGACCAAATCCCAGGTCCCTCCTGTCCGCCTTCAACAAAAAAGGCCCAGGAAGGAGAGGAGTGTGGAGGAGTCAGCACTTAATTTCGCAGGCTTCTGCGGCCCTCAGAACCCCCCCAGTCTTCTTGAGGTCTATGCCTGCATGGCTGCCAACAAAATGCAGGAAATGGAGGTGGGCCAATGCCTCTTTTGTGAGGAAGTGATATATATGGCCCTAAATAGGGAGTTGAGAGGTGAACTCACAAGCAAACCCCACCTGTGTGAGTTGGACCATCCTCCTCCTCTTCCTCCACCTCCTGTCACAACTCCAACACCAGAGCCACAGCCCAGAAGCAAGCGTGTAAGGAAGCGTGTAAGGAAGACAAGAGAGTGATAGCCTGGGTTCAGTCTGGTCTGGCAAAAGACGCAGACTGTTATAAGACTACAGCCTGGGGACATATATGTCACCTGCTGCTGTTCCTGATCTCTCAGAGTCCTGGACCATATTGTGCTCCCTATTAAATGGACTCCTCAGGCTCCCAATTTTGCGTGTCAAATAATTGATGTGTGCCCTGGGGTACAAAGGCTTCACTAATTTCACCAGTTTATCCAGCTTTGCATTCCTCTTTATTTTGTTATGACCCCTAATAAATGTCTATTTTTTTTCTTAAATCATTGGCTATGTGTTATAATTAAAAAAGGACAGTTTGTTTGTGAGTAGGCAGGTACATTTCAAAAATACAATGTCAAATTAACAAGGTACACCAACACCAACCAATCTCTTTGAGGTTAAAAAACACAAGATAATAATGGTGTTGTGGTAACTTGAAACACAAAATGAGAAAAAATATTATGGAGATCACTAGAAAAAAATAAAAAACAGGAGATCTTGATTTTAAAAAAAAAAAGGAGATCACTATAAACAAAAATTATAAACATTATTCTGGAGATCTGGCGAAAAAATAAAAAAGCAAGGAAGCCCGCAACTGAGGAGGTTCCTCCCTACACCAATAGATAGCACACCCCTATAGCACCTATGAGACCCCCTACTACCTGAGGTTACAGGCTGAACCATACAATTCCTGAAGGGACAGCGTGATAATGCAAATGCACTAAATGTTCACGCTGTTCCCAAACACAAACAGCTCAATGGCTAGCCCTGGTACCTGCAGTCAGTCAGTCAGTCAGTCAAAAGGAGAAATGGGTGGTAAAAATAGGGACAAATTGGACAGAAAAAGTGAATAATGGAAGGACAAAAGAATTTTGATAAATGCTGTAAAATAGGAGAAAACAGAAGGACCTGATTCCGCCTGATGAAAATAATAACTTATATCCTGAGATGTAAATCAATCCAAAGTTCTCTTCATGTGTTATTTATGAACAAGCATATATCAAATCTCCAGCATGGTGTTTGCCACTGGGTATGAATAACGATGTATAACCACACAAATGGTGACATGTGAGTAAATAGATATGCACTATATCCATATGCTGAGGAGTCTATAGTAAGACAATGTATCCTTACGGCTGGATGGATGCTAGATGAGGACACAATTCCAATAAACAATTGATAATTGTATGTCCTCCTTATATTGTAGCAAGCATAGATGCAGGAAAGGATATGTGCAAAAAAGCCAGGGTTACTCACTGATGGTAGATTAATATGAATGTCCCTCCAAATAAACAACCTTGATGCAGATCTGTATGGTATATATATCTCCAAGCAATATTCCAATATGTCCATATTTAAACACAAAGCATAGGTGCCTCTTCACCTGAGCTGCTTAGTTGATCAGCAGGGCTATGTTCCATTCCGTGACACCTGCTGTTGGTCTGATCCATGGCAATTAGTTTGAAAAAAAGGATAGATTCGTGTCCAAATAGACAAGTCAGGTAGCGGTTCAGTACCCCGATTCCAAGAAAAAAAATAGACATTTATTTATTTATTATCAGTGTAGACTGCGGGGGTGGGGGGGTGGGGGGTTGCTTTTTTATGAGGGGATTATATACTGTTTACAGGGAGGGTATAGACAGATTGGTGGGATGCCTTATTCCCACCATATCTGTCTTTTAGGGGTGGTTGTGTACACATTTTTCTGTGCTCAGTTTTGTATAGCTAATACATCTTTTTTGTAGTTTACTCTGTTTGGTGTGCTTTGGTCATTTAGTTTTTTATTTTTCATCTTTTTGTTACATATAGTTTTTGATCACACCCCCTTTAATACATGTGGTGAGTACTACTAAATTTATATCCTGACGGGATTGCCATTTTTTCATACTTTTTTGGAAAAAATAAAAAAGATTATTCATGAGATCACATGAAATAATAAAGAAATCAGTTTGTCAGAACTCTGTGTGAATATCAGCAGCAAAACAACTTCATAATTCTAGCATTATAAAGAAGAAGAGAAGCGCTGCATTAAAAGATTAAAAAATGTGCAGCGTGACGAATGTGCTATCTCCATTACGAACGCTAGTTTTATCAGACCGAGTGCTTCCGTCTCGTACTTGATTCAGAGCATGCGTGGAATTTTGTGCTTTTGAATTGTGTACACACACTCGGAATTTACGACAACGGATTTTGTTGTTGGAAAATTTGAGAACCAGCTCTCAAATTTTTGTTGTCGGAAATTCCGACAAAAAATTTCCGATGGAGCCTACACACGGTCGGAATTTCCGACAACAAGCTCCCATTGAACATTTGTTGTCGGAATGTCCGTTTGTGTGTATGCGGCATTAGTGTAGTGTTAGTATAATGTGTGAGTATGGTGTGTCAGTATAGCATAGTGTGTTAGTGTAGTGCAGTGTTTAACACAGTATTACATAACATTTAGTGCTGTATACAATGCTGTATGCTTTTTTTTTGGTTGATGCATGTTTTTTTTTTTGGTCCCCTGCCTGCCCCCTTTTTTTTAATTGTCAGCCGCAGTTTTTCTGACTGCGACGCTGGTGTTCCCCCCCTTTTTTTTGTTATTGTTTTTACATTTTTTACATTTCTGTCAGCATCAGTCCTCAGTTTAAAGTGCACCAAACACCACTTTTCATTCAAAAAGTGCATCCAATCACATATTTCCCGGTTTCTATTACATTTGGGTAATAAGCCCCCCCCATCATGTCTGAGAGGCCAGCAAGGAGAAGCAGATGTTCCAATGCCACTATGAAGGGGTCAGCAGCATCTGTTTCCAGAGGCAAAGGTGGACGTGGTCCGTCCTTAGGCAAGGTACTTTTGTCTCTGTTTAGTGATGTTGCCCATGCTATCTAGCCACAGCAGTAGAGGAGGTGGTGGACTGGCTTACTAAACCATCCCAGTAAACAGCTGCCAGAGCAGTTTATTCTGCCTCCTTGTCCACAGCTTCTCCTGCAATAGCCCTAGCATCATGCATGGAGGAGTCAGCTGGATTATTTGAGCACATCTTCAGCCACTAGCTTCTTGAGGATGCACTGACATTACTTGATTCTGATGTTGATTCTGAGGTAGAGGAAGGGAGTAACATGACCTACAGAGAGGGGAGAACACTAATAGACAACAAATTAGCAGTTATACAAAATTATATACAATAATAAGCATTGAAATAATGGATGATGGTATAGCAGAGGGTGTCACAGGTCCTTGCAACACATCTGCCTGCAGCACTCCGCCAGCTGTAGAGTATAGCAGGCAAATTTATCTGCCCCAGCTGCTGCAGCGAAAAACAAACACTCCCTGCCACCCCCATGCCCAGTGTCTAAATTCCAGCATGTCCAAATTGCTAGCTTTACAACTCCTGCCTTTCCATCTGGTGGATTCTGCCCCATTCCATGAATTTGCAGAATGTGCTATACCACAATAGCAGGTTCCCAGCCATTATTTCTTTGCATGTAAGGCCATTCCAGCTCTGTGCCATCACGTGGAAGGCAATGTTGTGGCATCATTGGGCAAGGCAGTCAGCAGCAAGGTCCACCTTATTGCTGACACGTGGTCCAGCAAGCATGGTCAGGGACTATATATTTTGCTCACAGCACACTGGGTAACTCTACTTGCAACTAGGAAGGATGCAGGACAGGGCTCAGTGCCGGAGCTTGTTTTGCCGCCATGTCTCCATACAGCTGGTGGTGATGATGGGAAGTCTGTTAGCTCCACTCCCTCCTCCTCCTCCTCCTCCATGGCCTCCTCTGCTGGATTGTCCTATGAACCAACAGTACCCTAAACCCTAAGCGTTCAAGGGGCCATTCAATAAGTCAGACTAAAAGATGCCATGCAGTGCTTCAGCTGGTCTGTCTATTGAACAAGAGCCACACCAGAGCAGAGATTCTTTCAGCAGAGGCAGGCCCAGAAGTGGTTCATGCCACAGAAGCTTGAGCCAGGAATGGTGGTGTGCGATAATAGCACTAATCGTCTGTCCTCCCCTCGACAGGGAAAGTTGACACATGCGCCATGCCTGGCACATGTCCTCAATTTGGTGATGTGGTGTTTCTTAAACAGGTGCCTAGGTTTGCAAGATCATAAAAATAAAGCAGACCAGAAGAGTCTGTAGCCATTTCAGGTGGTCATACACAGCAAGTGTTCGGTTGGCTGAAATTCAGAAGGAATTCCACCTGCCCGTAAACTGCATGATTTGTGACATGCCCACCAGGTGGAACTCAACTTTAGCAATGCAGCAGAGGGCTGCCAATGATCATCTGTGTGAGTATGGCACAAGGACAGGCTCAGGGCACCTTTTTTTCCCCATGCCAATGGCTGCTGATAAAAGATGCTTGCACTGTACTGTCACCATTTTAGGAGGCGACAAGGTTGGTAAGCTGTGACATTGCATGCATTAGTGATACCATCCATCTTCTGTTCTTGCTGGAGCATACTCTGTGTGGCATTATGGAGAGGGCACTCGAGGCCCACTTTATGCAGAAACCATTCCTGCAATGCCACAGAACACAAGAGGAGAGGGATGAGTAGGATTCTGGCAGTTTTGGAGGCATAGAAGCACTGGAAGACATATGTCAAACCTTAAGAGATGGTTTTCAGTCCCCAGAAATCTTGAGAGTAGTACGTGGCTGGGAGGAGGCAGTTCCAGATACTGTAATCCTCAGTGACCACGAGGACTTCTCATGCCTCCGCAAACTTGTGGTGCATGGCCTTCAAAGCCCGCAAAAAAACCCAAGAATTTGTGGCATCAAGGATAAGGATCATTATTTGTTAACAACCCTCCTTGACCACCCTTACAAGGGGAAAGTCTTGGAACTCATCCTGCCCTCACAGAGGGAGCACAGGATGAAATAACTTGAGGACACCTTAAAAAGGAGTTTATGTAATGCCTTTCTGGACTTTCTGGTTGGTTACAGTCTCATGGAAAAGCTAGTTTAAGTTTTTTTAGTCCTCAGCGGCCAGTGCTGTCAGCTTCAAGATCCCAGCAGCATCTGCATCATATGGTGGAAGATTATCTAGGGGCAAAAATAGACATGGAGATCTTTCCAGTAGACAATCCACAGGGTTTCTGGGTCATGAGAATAGACCACTGGCCAGAACTTGCCCAGTATGCAATTGAGCTGTTGGGCTGCCCTGCATCCAGCATGCTTTCCGAATGGACATTCAGTGCTGCCGGAGGCTTTGTGACAGATAAAAGAGAACATCTGTCCATGGACTGTCCATGGACTGTTGACTGGCTGACATTTGTCAAAATGAATCAGTCCTGGATTAACAGCAGCTATCTGCTGATTAAGTGTTATTGGGATCTCAATTCTCTGCAAGACTGTCTAGGCTGCCTAGCTTTGTGGGTGTCGATTTTATCTTGAAGCCATTTTTTGGTATAGGTTTCATGGGCACAATTAACACCCAAGGACCATTTTTATCACACCTGTTTGACAGGTGCATGGAATTTCAATTTTTTTACAGCAAGGCCAATTCTTGCTTTAATCAAGAGTACCTCTAGAAGTTTACAGGGTGAAGGCACCACCAACGCCCAAAGCCCAATT
Organism: Aquarana catesbeiana; assembly: GCF_042186555.1. Taxonomy (NCBI): domain Eukaryota; kingdom Metazoa; phylum Chordata; class Amphibia; order Anura; family Ranidae; genus Aquarana; species Aquarana catesbeiana. The sequence continues at coordinate 238,971,697 of NC_133326.1, read as the reverse complement.
TTTCAGCAACTGTGTGACAGGGGCTGTCATGTACCTGTATAGATCGAGCTGTAGAGGAGCCTTCTCTTGCACCTCCTATCTGGAATCCAGAGGAGGTCTGGAATCCAGAGGGGGGTTGAGGTCAAGCCGGGTAAAACACAGGTAGGCAGGAAACAGAACAGGGCACAGGCAAACGGGAACAAGCTGAAAGACAATTCAGCAATGTATTCATGTCATCGTTCAGTTCAAATGGGCTGTTTGGCGCCAGTGCGTGCACGTTCACGCATGCGCCTATACATATTTCCTCTTGTGCACAGGCTAGCGTACCCGCGCATGGGTGCCAATGCGCATTTGGCTTCAACTGTATTTCTCTTACAGGGGCATCAAATGACATTTTTTTACAGCAAGGCCAATTCTTGCTTTCATCAAGAGTACCTCTAGAAGGTTACGGGGTGAAGACACCACCAACACCCAAAGACCAATTTTTCCGCAAATGTGTGACGGGGCACCAAATTAAATTTTTTTGCAACAAGGCCAGTTCTTGCTTTCATCAAGAGTACTTCTAGAAGGTTACAGGGTGAAGGCACCACCAACACACAAAAGACCAATTTTTCTGCAACTGTGTGACAGGGGTGTCAAATTTATTTTTTTTACAGCAAGGCCAATTCTTGCTTTCACCAAGAGTACTTCTAGAAGGTTACAGGGCACCAACAAGACCCAAAGACCATATTTTTTCCGCAACTGTGTGACAGAGGCGTCATATTATTTTTTTCTACAGCTAGGCCAGTTCTTGCTTTCGTCAAGAGTACCTCTATAGAGTTACAGTGTGAAGACACCACCAACACCCAAAGCCTAATTTTTCCACACCTGTTACTTCTATCCAAAGTCTGCAAAAGAGACACTAGCCTTTATCTAAAAAAAATTGTTAATCTTGGCCTGAGTGTACTATAATTTGGCTTCTTCACATAAGGCTTGCTCACTGTAATGCAAAAATTTGTTATTTCCATCCAAAGTCTGCCAAAGAGACACCAGAACTTATCCAAAAATCTCTAATCTTCTTCTGAGTGCACTAAATTGTGACCTCATCATACAGACTGGCTCCCCAAGCCGCTGTTTACAAAATAAAGAATGCTTGCAGGGAAAATTATTATTATTATTATACAGGATTTATATAGCGGCAACAGTTTGCGCAGCGCTTTACAACATGAGGGCAGACAGTACACTTGCAATACAAATCAATACATAAGGGATTAGAGGGCCCTACTCGTTAAAGCTTACAATCTAGAAGGGAGGGTCAAGTGGAAACAAAAGGTAATAACTGTGGGGGGTGAGCTGATGGAGAAAATGAAAAAACAGTTGTTAGGTGTGGGTAGGGTAGGCTTCTCTGAAGTGAAGGGTTTCCAGAGATTGTCTAAAAGCTAATAGAGTAGGAGATAAGCGGACAGATTGGGGTAGGGCATTCCATAGGATTGGAGAGGCTTTGGAAAAGTCCTGGAGGCGAGCATGGGAGGAGGTGATGAGGGAACTAGAGAGCAGAAGGTCTTGAGAGGAACGAAGAGAACGAGTAGGTTGGTATTTAGAGACTAGGCTAGTGATGTGGCTGGGGCTAAATTGTGGATGGCTTTGTACGTAGTTGTTAGTATTTTGAATTTAATTCTTTGGTCGAGCGGAAGCCAGAGGAGGGATTGACAGAGAGGGGTAGCAGAGACAGAGCGATTGGTAAGGTGGATGAGTGTGGCAGCAGCATTCATGATGGATTGAAAAGGTGATAGACTATGAAGAGGTAAGCCAATGAGAAGGGAGTTGCAGTAGTCGAGGCGAGAGATGACCAGCGAGTGAATTAAGAGCTTTGTTGTGTCATTGGTTAGAAAGGGGCGTATTTTGGAGATGTTGCGGAGGTTGAGGCGGCAGGATTTGGACAGTGATTGGATGTGGTGCTTAAAGGAGAGTTCAGAGTCCAGGACTATACCTAGAACCTTGACATGTGGGGATGGGCTTATAGTTGTGCCATCGATTTTGACAGAGGGATCAGGGGAAGGGGCATATGGGGGAGGAAAAATGATAAGTTCGGTTTTGTATAGATTGAGTTTGAGGAAGTGACATCCAGACTGATATATCTGATAGTAAATTAGTGATACGTGAGGAGACAGAGGGAGTGAGCCATGGGAGGCTATCAGCTAAACCAGGGAGGAGGTGTAGATTGAAAATAGGAGAGGTCCAAGAACAGAACCTTGGGGGACCCCAACTGAGAAAGGAAGAGGAGAAGAGGAAGTAGAGTTGTAGGAAACGCTAAATAAAGGTGCAGTTGGATAAGTAGGAAGAGAACCAGCGAAGAGTACAGTCACAGAGACCAAAGGCGTGGAGTTTTTTGAGGAGGAGGGGGTGGTCAACCGTATCAAAGGCAGCAGAGAGGTCCAGGAGTAGGAGTACAGAATACAGAACAGTGGTTCAGAAGTAGTTTTGGCCATTAGTAGATCGTTTGTTAGTTTTAGGAGAGCAGTTTCTCAGGAGTGTTGAGGACGAAATCCAGACTGAAGGGGATCAAGAAGGCTATTATCAGCAAGGTGGATGCTCAGTCGGTTGTAGAGGAGTTTGGATAAGAAGGGGAGCAAGGAGATAGGGCGTAGGTTGTTAAGACTGGATGGGTCCAGTGAGGGCTTTTTAAGTATGGGTCTGACAAGTGCATGTTTTAGAGATTTGGGGAAGATGCCAGAAGAGAGGGAGAGATTGAAGATGTGGGTTAGAGAGTGTAGCATAGAGCCAGAGGGTGAACTTAGCATTTGTGAGGGAACAGAATCCAGAGGGAAGGTTGTAAGGTGGTCATTAGCAAGTAGTTTAGCATCCTCGTCTATAGTGGTGGGGTTGAAAGAGGGAAGTAATGATTGTACCTGTAGGCATGAAGTGTAACGCTTGGAGGGTATCGGAACAGTAGAGATCTCCTCACGAATTGTATCAATCTTCTGTTTGAAGTGATTGGCGATCTCCTGGGCAGTGAGTGAGTTGGCGGGTGGAGGCAGTGGAGGACGAAGTAGAGAGTTGAAGGCAGAGAAGAGCTGACAGGGACGGGATGAAAAGTTGCTAATGAGAGTGATAAAATAAATCTGCTTGGCAGTGAGGAGGCTGGAATTGTATTTTTGGAGGGCAGATTTATATTGGTTGAAATCTCTCTGAGACTTAGTCATACACCACAGGCGCTCGTGAGCACGACTACGTTTTTTCAGACTTCTAGTATCATCTGTTTGCCAAGGTTGAAGGGTCGGGGCCAGATTCTGTGTGTAGTGAGGGGGGCCAGTGAGTCCAGTGAGGCTAGAAGTGAGGCGTTGTAGACAGAAGTGGCTAGGTTGGTGCAGGATAGGGCTGAGATTTTGTAGTAGAGGTTGTCGATAGCAGAGTAGAGAAGAGAAGGGTTGAGATGATGTAGGTTTCTGCGGGTAACTTTTAGGGGGTTGGAGGGAGTGGAGGTGGAGGAGAGGGAAAGAGTGAAACTAATAAGGTGGTGATCAAAGAGAGGGAATGGATAGTTAGGGGGTTGCATGGAGTGCAAAGGTGAGGGAAAACGAGGTTAAAGGTATTGCCTTCGGAGTGAGTAGGAGCATGTATCCACTGCTTTAGATCAAAGGAGGATGTTAGGCTGAGAAGTTTGGAAGTGGCAGGAGTGTTAGTATTAATAGGGATGTTAAAGTCCCGGGAATGATTGTAGGGATTTCAGAAAAAAGAAAGTAGGGTAGCCAGGCAGAGAAGTAATCAAAAAAGGTTGATACTGGTCCAGGGGGCCTGTAGATCACAGCTATCCTTAGAGAAACTGAAGTGAAAAGACGAATGCAGTGTTCTTCGAAAGAGGAGAGTGACAGAGAGGGAAGTGGGTGTAGTACCTGAAAGGTGCTATGTGGGGCTAGAAGGATTCCAACACCTCCTCCCTTACGTCCACTGGATCTGGGGGAGTGAGTCCAGAGAAGACCACCATGGGATAGGGCAGCGGAAGACGCATGGAGTGTCGCATGGAGAGTCATGGAGAGAAGTGAATTTGTTGCAGACAGAGCGGGAGTTCCAAAGGGCACAAGAGAAAAGGAGTCTGGTTTTAGGAAGACTAGAAATGGGAACTAAATTGTGTTGATTGAGGCTGCTACCAGAGGGTGCAGGGTGATGGGTGCATGGGGTACAGTTAAATGATGGAGGCCCAGGGTTTGGGGATATATCTCCAGAGGTTAGGAGAATCAGGAGAGTGAGGGAGGTAATATGGGAGTGGGATTTATATGAAGGGACATGGCCCAGGGTCTTGCAGATTTTTAGTGTGTATGGATTTAGAATTAGCAGGAGTTGGTGGCTGCAGTAATAAGGAGAGGACAGAAGTGAGGGTGATATATATATATATGCTGTGAGGGGGAGAAGAGGGGTGAAGGAGAAATTGTTTAAGGATAGAGGGCACAGCTGTCAAAAGGAGTGAAAAATAGTAATAAGGGCAGGCATGGGCAACATTTAGCACCACATCCCATATAGTTTAACAAATAAAGAGGGAAAAGGGGAAAAAGGGTTGAAGAACAACCCCAGGACATTTAAGGTGCTTAAAGTTCAAGGTAGATAGGGTAGAGAAACATGTAGAGCTTATCCATAAAAAAATATTTTTTATTAATTACAATTAAAACAGATTACATAGCAAAAGTGTATATATCTCGAAAAACCACATCTAATAGTGGACAAACAGTAGGAAGAGTACCACTTGGTTAAATACCACTCAAAATGTTTCGCTCATTTGGAGCTTCCTCAGGAGTTTTGGCATAAATTGTGGTATACTGTAGATAATAAAGAGAACATGAATGAGATATACTGTTGTATTGATACAATGTTACATAATAAAATTTACAATGATAATATATAAATATGTATATGGATAATAGTTCATACAATTAAAAAAAGTCAAAAATATCTGTCAATCAAAGGAATGGTACTTCAATATTTGTAATCTTACCAGGCTGCCGCACATAGAAGGCAAAATATATTTTGTAAAAAAAGCCGATAAATGACATCAACGATATAAGAAAGTCAACTAGGTCTCTCTCACATCAGAAGTTCCCGTCGTTTTTGGCCACAGAAGGATATAGAATTTGTGCATCCTTAATGAAAAAGGAAAAGGAAGTATAAGGAGTAAACTGGGATATATGAAAAGTTTATATTCAAAAGGGCATCCACACTGACCATTATGTTAAAAATGAAAATGAAAAATACCTTCAATAGAATCAAAACATTTTTGCTGAAGGTAGAACCACCTCACTGCAAGTTTGCAAGGCAGTAATGAGTCAGTATACTATGGAAAACCCTAATCGATCATCTAGGAGTCATACATGATATTCCAGAAGGTGAATTTAAAGGTGCTTCTATGAAGCAAAAAAGGGAAAAACAACAAAGAAAACTGATCAGGAAGGAATCCCTATATGCAGCCTCTGTGAAAGTCAGACATAGCTGCATGAGAGACACTTACCAATTAGATGGGATCAGACAGGCAGGAAGTTGGGAGAGACACAACCTCTCCCCTCAATGAAGAGCCTACAGCAGAGGGTGGCGGTGTAAAAACTGCATTCTTATACTCCTTCCATCCAGGCGGCGTCTGACGTCACCGCTGGGATGCGGACAGGTAGTGAGGAAGCCCGGGAAATGGATGAACAGGGGGAGTGGTAGCATCGTAAGCATGACGCTGACCGCGTCTGTAGCTGACAATGCGAATGCGCCAGATAGAAGGAATGTACGCACAGCGCGTCTGTGAGACAGCTGAAGCCTGAGAGGCCATCTTGGAGAAGGGATAATCATTAGAGCCAGTACAGTAGATCAAGCAGGTAGATGTATGAAATGAAGCTGGCAGGGCCATTTGAAAAAATGGAAAAGGGTCATCAAAAAATAAATGCTACAATGTATATTAATCCCAAGAGGGCACATTAAAAATATATATAAATGATAATACTGCCGCCATCGTAACCATCCCTGGGACTTACACCTCTAGGGCTCACAGGTAGAGGGCGATTGATTACTCGCCCACCACACGAGTGCCCCTGGCGTCCGTGAGGACCAAAAGTATACAGACAGAGATACAAATGAGTTAGAGATGTTGAATTTGATACTCACTACAATATTTATAGATAATATTAATTTTAATTTTGGAAGGCAGCCTGTAAGAGCATAGTATCAAATGAATGGGGAAGAAACATATGAAAATAAAATACGAAAAAGAGAAAGAAAAATAAAAAATAAAAATAAATCCAGAAAACCAACTATAATAAAGATATTAAGGTAGGGTTTATAGAAAAGGTTTAAAGCTAAATGCATAATTGAGACCTGGGTATTTTAAAGCTGATTGCTCATATATCCAGCGTGCCTCTTTTTGTAGAAGCAACTTATCATAATCACCACCCCTGTCACCAGGGGGAATGTTTTCAAGGGCAAAGAAGTGCATGTAACTGCTGTCAAAGTTATGGTACAAACCAATATGTTGACTTATAGGGGTTTCCATTCTTTTTTTGTGTATCAAAGAGACATGGTCCCTTATTCGACAAAAAAAGGGTCGCTTGGTTTTGCCAATGTAGAACATTTGACATTTACATTGCATGATGTATACAATGCCTATTGATTGGCATGTTACTGAAAAGTTAGGTCTGAAAAGGCGGCCATTAGGGAGCAAGATACTGCGTGCCGCAGTAAAAAATTGCATCAGTGGCACGGTCTGCTACCCTTCAGGGATTCACTACAAGTTTTGGTTGGGATATCACGATGGCTGTGCACCAAGGTATCCCTGAGGGATCGAGATCGCCTGAAGGTAATTTCAGGGTATGGTTTCAAATGTTTGGCGACTTTTTCGTCTCCCATCAGGAGGTACCAATATTTTCTCACAATCCTGTTGGTGCTGCCCTGAGAACTTGGTGATGAGTCGAACACCTGGATTGGTCTTTTTGGATTTAGGATTATGTATGGGGGAGGCTCTATTCTGATTTTTTGCCTTGAGGTAGGCTTTCTTAAGGCACTTGTTGCTGTAGCCGCGCTTTTTCAAACACGACCGCAGCAGCTTAGCCTCCCTTTCAAAATCAGAGTCTGCACTGCAATTTCGTTTCATTCTCAAATGTTGCCCATAGGGCACGTTGGTTATAAGAGAAATAGGATAGGAGCTAGTAGCGTGAAACAAGGAATTCCCTGCAGAGGGTTTTCGATACAGGGTCTTTCCTATGCTCCCATCTTTGTTGACTAAAATTTGAATGTCCAGAAAGGTAAGATTGTGTTGACTAAGCTCAAATTTAAACTTCAGGTTGTGGTTGTTGATCTTTGGACTATCAAGAAATGAAAGAAGAGTATCCTTGGCACCCAACCAGATGAAAAAAATATCGTCAATGAACCTTCTCCATACAGGAATCTGTTCAAAGCAAGTTTGCATGTCGTCCCTGAAGAAGAGTTCGCGCTCCCACCCCCCCAGATACAGGTTGGCATAAGAGGGGGCATATTTGGTCCCCATAGCCACCCCCTGTATCTGGAAGTAGTGGGAGCCACCAAACAAAAGTGGTAGAGAGTGCATGTTACAAGGATAAAGAGTTGAAGGGGTAAAAAAGGTCACCTGATGTCTGTCTGGTATTTTTCAAAGTATTTTCTTGTGTTCATTTGCTTTGTGCATTCGCTTGAGTGCAGGGTCAGAAGTGCTCCCACTTATAGAAATAGCCCCACATTGAGAAAGAGCCCCAGTTGCAAATGTGCCCCCTGCAGATGCTTCCCCCAAAAGAAGCTTATATTTATACTGATTGGGGTGGGTGGTGGGTGGATTTCAATTAGCAATCAAGAGGTAATAAAGGTTGTCTGGTTAACAGGGCAAAAATCTTACTTCAGAAACAGACTAGCAAGAGAGCACTAAAGTTAATGGGCCATAATTCTGGGTAAGACAAGGGAGATAATAAAGCATTGTAATGTGGACAGGTCTACAGACTGTTAAGCAAAAATAACATACCAGCAATTATTAAAGGCACATAAGCAAAGCAGATAGCAGTGTTTCCGTTTTTGGGTGGAGATGGTTCAGTTAGCACATACCATAGCAATTTAGACTAGGGAAAACAAACACTTTTCTTTTTAAATCAGATTTTTTTTATTTATAAAGCATAAGAAGAGAGAAACTCTTCCTTTAAATAAAAACAAAAACATACATCAAATAGCATTGCCAAGGACATATTATTATCTAAATATGCAACCAATCGGATTTGCTTCTCCTGCATCGTTATGTTATACATGAACTTACAATCAATTTAAGAAGACAAATCTCTACATGTCCATATCAGTATCTGCCATTTCGTGTATTTTCCTCTTTTAGTAAGCGTGTCCTTTTAGTTTTTTGTACCCCCACTCCGCTCCCGCTCCTAAAAAGGACAATCGGTCGGTGTAGAGGTACCCTTCCCCCCCTAAACAGTGGGGGGGGATTTCCAGTGTTCTTCCATTAACTATCTTATATAAGTAAACCATATAACTCATCACTGCAGAGTAAGACAACTTCTCATCAAGAATATTAGTTCAGATTAATCCACATTCTGAGTTTCTATGTCACCATCCCACTCTTTACCCACCTAGTGTAGATAGCCTCCTTCCTCAGAAAAGGGAGTGTGCGTCTATGTCCTGCCACCAAGTACTTTATTTTGGACCAGTTGGAAGGGGGCTAAACCAGGTACTGCCAACCATGGATCCCATATACGTTCAAATTTTGCTGGGCTGCCTCTGTGTTGGTATGTCAACTTTTCCCTCAATAGGGTGTAATTTATGGTATTAACCCATTCTGTGTGTGTTGGCGGTGACACCGAAAGCCATTTTCTAGCTATAAGTTTTCTGGCAATAAACAATACTCTGGTAATGGCTATGTAAGTGTGTGGTGTATATAGTTCCTCGTCTAACCACCCCAGCAAACACAGCTTGGGGTCAACTACAAATGTAAGATTCCATATTTTATTTATAGAGCTGATTATTTCAGACCAATACCTTTGCAATTTCGGGCACTTCCAGAGCATGTGGATAAGAGTACTGTTATCTATCCTGCAACGAGGGCAAAAAGAATCATCTCTTCTGTGCCATTTATGTAGTTTATATGGGGTACAGTAAGTTCGGTGTATAATGAATAATTGTGTGAGTTTTTGGCTAGAGGAAAGGGACACCTTGGGTACATTCTCCATTATAGCAGGCCATTCCTCGTCTGTGATGTGGCCTATATCTTCCCCTCAGCTTGTCCTGCATTTTAATGACATAATCTTGGATACCTGCATTATTAGGGATTCATATATAGATGATATCTGTCCTTTCCTAGACATTGAAGTTATTAGCTCTGTGAGCACCGAGGGTCTAGTTAATTCCCATGTGGACAGTGTAGCTTGTGCTGAGATGGCATGTCTGAGTTGTAAATATTGAAAAAACAAGACATTTGGTATGCCATACTCTTCTCTCAGGGATTGAATATCCCGTAGGAGTCCGCCCCGGTATAGCTGCGGGATATATACCACCCCGCTCCTAGACCACGCAGAGAAGCCCTTTAATTTACACAATTTGGGAAAGTTGCTATTGTTCCAGATACAAGACCATTCAGAGTACCCTTCATACTGAAAGTGTTGCTTGGCCTTGTTCCATATTTTGTCTATAAGCACCATAGTTTGGTATTCAGGTATTTTGCGGAATTCTCCCGCTTCCAAGCACTCCACAAGTCCCCCACTTGAGAGTATAGTGCGTATGATATTGCTCGTAGGGTCAAATGACTCGGGGCTCTACCATTCCGTTGCTGTAATTGGGCCGCTATAAAGTAATAGTATGGGTTCAGGACTGCCAGCCCGCCCGAGTCCTTCGCCTCCTGTAATGTTTCCAATTTAATACGCGGTACCTGTTTCCTCCAGGTCAAGGAGCGGAATATGGTGTTACATTTTTTGAAAACATGAATAGGAATCCAAATGGGGGCGTTGTGGAGCGCGTACAAAAGCTGTGGATCCCAGACCATTTTTATCAGATTACATCGGCCTACTACCGAGAGGGGAAGTTTAATCTAACTAGCTGCTTTTTCCTGGAATTTTTTAATCAGAGGATTTACATTAAGTTTAACATTTAGTTCTAGGTTGGGATGAATGACTATGCCTAAATACCGGAAAGTATCTACCACCCTGATCTGGTCTGCTGCTGAAGGAAGAGGCGATACAAGGGGATCTAGTGGTAACAATGTGGATTTGTCCCAGTTTACCTTGAACCCCGAATAGGATCCAAATTTACAGATTAACTCCATGAGATTTGTTAAAGAGGCAGACGTGTCGCCCAAAAAGATGAGCGCATCGTCTGCATACAAGGCTATTTTATCTTCCAAATTTTCCCAAACACTTTTCAGTTTTCAATTCTGGGTGGATGGCACTCAGCTGCAAACATACCATAGCAATTTAGACTAGGGAAAACAAACACTTTTTTAGTTTTCAATTCTGGGTGGATGGCAGTCAGCTCCAAACATACCATAGCAATTTAGACTAAGGAAAACAAGCACTTTTCAGTTTTCAATTCTGGGTGGATGGCACTCAGCTGCAAACATACCATAGCAATTTAGACTAAGGAAAACAAGCACTTTTCAGTTTTCAATTCTGGGTGGATGGCAGTCAGCTGCAAATATACCTGTGAAGAGACAGAGAAGAAATCTTCAGATGAGTGCAGAGTCAGAAATGCTCCCACTTATAGAAATAGCCCCACTTTGAAAAAGAGCCCCATTTGCAAATGTGCCCCCTGCAGATCTATTTAAATGTCTTTTTTTATATAAATGTCAGTTTTGATGCAGCAGGTTTTATACTCAGTACAAATGCAGCACTTTACAGGCAGACTAAGGGGACCCCAGGCACTATATTTAAAGGAATTTTACATTTTTATTGTTTCACTTTAAGCATAAGTAAAATCACTGCTCCTTTAAAAACTGTCTTTTTTAAAAGTTTTTTTGCATTGGTACATGTCCCCCATGGCGGTAACCGGACCCCCATACCCTGATTTTTCACATTCGGCTCCCATAGACTTCAATTGGGTTCGTCGTTCGGGTCTGAACATTTGCGATGTTCGAGAAAACTGCCGCAAACTGAACCGGGGGATGTTCGGCCCATCTCTAAAGACTAGCAATAACAGATTAAAAAATAGAAGTATGCAGACCTTTTTTATTTAGGTTAGGTAGAATATTTAGGAGGGGAGGGCAGGGAACATTTTTAAGAATAAACATAATTAGGCTTTTCTTCCAATTGAAGATTACTATTGCAAATGTGCTGCAAAGATCTGCAGCATCTGGGACCATATATAATTCTTTACAACATTACATTCTGACCAGTGGCAGCCGGTCTATACGGGGCGCAGGAGCGCTGCCCCCTGATCCATGCACCTGGCCAGCTAATCTACATGCAGGGCGCCGGCCGCATGGATTCCAATAGAGTTTTTTTTTGTAGAAGCACATAATTAGAGCCAGAGGCTCTAATTGGCTTAAAAAAAGGGAGGACTCGGGGCACAGAGCACTGCGCCCTGAGTCCACCCAGTTGTGTGACAATAGCAAATTAATATTTGATATTTTCTTCCTGATTCTCCTCCCAGCCAATCAGGAAGCCGGTTCTGAGACCCAATTGGCCAGGGAGTCCTAAGACAATCAGTTCTCAGTCAGGACACACTTCCTGTTCAGCCGGGAAGAGAAGCAATGGCCCGGCTCTTCCTTCCCCCCACCACCGCGAACGCTGCCTTCCCATCCATCTCCCCCGGGGTGTCTGGCGTTAGTTTGTCCTTTTTGATTTACCAAAACTAGTAAAACCTACCTAAACTATAAAAAACGTGTATATTCAATTGGCAAGCCCTTGCACTAAAAAGTTTATATAGCTAGAGGAAATAGTACAGCTTAATGCTCTATTGTAGTATTTTATGTGTTTGGTACCTGGAGATCATAGACCACAGTCTGGCCTGGTGCATCAAAACATGTCATTATCTAACAGAACAACACATTGGACATACACATCTTGTCATGGTACTACTGTACGTGGTGTTTGTCACTATGGGGGTTATTTACTAAAACTTGAGAGTGCATATTTTTTGCCTATTGTATTCTGCTCTTTAACATCAATCCCCTCACAACCTCCAGCAGATTGGTTGAACACCAACGTTTATACGCTGATGGTATTCAGATTACTTGTCTATTTATTCAGAGTTCCTAGACACCTGGGCGCAGCATGATCCCATAGGGGCGTCCAGATCTCGGGAATTTTAGTCAACATGACTAACAGCAAAAGTTCCGAAAGCTGTTGAGATAATACACTATGTTTATATTGAAGACAGAACGCATAATAATGTATTGATCTACCCATGTATGTTTCTTTATTACTAAATCAGATTGCCTGATGTCGAGCATCTGATCTTGTTTATGTTTTCATTTTCCGTTTGGAAAACTATTTTATATACAATAAAAACTTATTGAACCTAAAACTTGAGAGTGCAAAATTGGGTGCAGCTCTGCATAGAAACCAATCAGCTTCCAGGTGTTATTGTCAAAGCTTAATTAAACACGCTGAAGTTAAAAGCTGATTGGCTACAATGCACAGCTGCACCAGATTCTGAGTGAATCAGCTTTTAGTAAATCTCCCCCACATGTCACACTTCATAAGTGCATTTATTTTGCAAACCAAAAAAACAATTTTTTCCATTACTGGATGAATTAAAATAGAAAAATCCAGTACTTGTATTTTCATTGAATAGACAATTTTAGCACATTTAATATAAGCTTAAAAAAACAAGTCTAATAATGCTTTTTAGAGTGTCTATTGTATGTGGAATTTTTAGATGTATTAGACTGGATTGTTTTGTTTCTGCAAGCTACTTGTATTTAAAATGATATGCAGTAAGTACTTTAAATATCAACAGTGACAAAATGTCGTTGTCTTCCATTATTTGAAGCAGTTATGTTTATTCTTGTCTATATTGTTCAGCTCTGATCTTCTATTTAGTTTACTAATTAGCTAAGAAGAATTGATCATAACAGAGTTTTTGGCAATCTTTACTATGACGGGCTTATTGTAGATGATCAGTTTGGAAATAGGAGCATTTCTGACAGCTGTTATACCTGACGATATGTAGAAACTTTCTAATTAGGTAAATGCAGCTAACAACTTGACCTCACCATCTGCTGCCATTTATAACACCTTTGAAGGCATTTTATTGTATGCTAATGTTTTCCCTATCTAAGTGATTAAATGTCTATTTTCAATTCTGGATTGAATATGAATAGTTACTTCAGCCACCTCAGAAGGCCTATAGTGACTCATGCTCTTGGATTCTGCACAGCAATGAAATAGTGTGGTATTCTTTATTAGGCATACAATATACAACTATTCAAACTTGATTTATTGGAGGAAGTTCAAAGTTCAAGGAGATGTAGTACAAAGCTGATGCCTGATGTTGATGTCTTAAATTTTCCAACAGAAAATATATGGCTTTCTACATTAGAATATAAATTGCTATATAAAGGCAGCTATAAATGTACGGCAGAATGTATCACAGATGGTACCATCCTACATAATAGAGTATGAATGTGAGACAAACAAAAAGGGTCCATTCTATCTGTTATTAATTATATCTATCCTAGCAGCAAAACATTCCCTGCACACTGCTCAAACATACAGTGCATTGCAAAAGTATTCATCCCCTTGGCATTTTTCGTGTTTTGTTGCCTCACAACCAGGAATCAATATGGATTGTTTGAGGATTTGCATCATTTAATTTACAGAACCTGCCCACAACTTTGACGATGTTTTTTTTTTATTGTGAAGCAAACAAAAAATAGGACAAAATAACAGAAAACGTCAATGTGCATAACTATTCACCTCCCTAAAGTCAATACTTTGTAGAGCCACCTTTTGCGGCTATCACAGCTCCAAGTCACTTTGGATAAGTCTCTATGAGCTTGCCACATCTTACCATTGAGCTTTTTACTCATTCCTCCTTGCAAAACTGCTCCAGCTCCTTCAAGTTGGATGGTTTGCACTTGTGAACAGCAATCTTAAAAGTCTTCAGTCTCCAGTTTTCTATTGGATTGAAGTCTGGGTTTTGACTAGGCCATTCCAACACATTTACATGTTTCCCCTTAAACCACTCAAGTGTTGCTTTAGCGGTGTGTTTTGGGGTCATTGTCCTGCTGGAAGGTGAACCTCCGTCCTAGCCTCAAATCACACAAAGAGTGGTACAGGTTTTGCTCAAGAATATCCCTGTATTTAGCACTATCCATATTTCCCTCAACTCTGACCAGTTTCCTAGTCCCGACTGCTGAAAATCATCCCCACAGCATGATGCTGCCACCACCATGTTTTACTGTGAGGATGGTGTTCTTTGGGTGATGTGATGTGTTGGGTTTGCGCCAGACATAGCGTTTTCTTTGATGGCCAAAAAGTTCAATTTTAGCCTCATCAGACCAGAGCACCTTCCTCCATACATTTTGGGAGTCTCCCACATGCCTTTTCGCAAACTCAAAACATGCCATTTTGTTATTTGTTGAAAGTAATGGCTTTCTTCTGGCCACTCTGCCATAAAACCCAACTCTATGGAGCGTACAACTTATTGTGGTCTTATGTACAGATACTCCAGTCTCTGCTGTGGAACTCTGCAGCTCCTCCGGGGTTACCTTAGGTCTCTGTCCTGCCTCTCTGATTAATGACCTCCTTGTCCGTGAGTTTTCATGTGCGGCCATCACTTGGCAGGTTTATTGTTGTGCCATGTTCTTCCCATTTGGTTATGATAGATTTGATGGTGCTCCTAGGGATCATTAAAGATTTGGATATTTTTTTATAACCTAACCCTGACTTGTATATCTCAACAGCATTATCCCTTACTTGTTTGGAGAGTTCCTTGGTCTTCATGGCAGTGTTTGGTTAGGGGTGCCTCTTGCTTAGGTGTTGCAGCCTCTGGGGCCTTTCAAAAAGGTGTGTATATGTAATGACAGATCATGTGACACTTAGATTGCACACAGGTGGACATCATTTCACTAATTATGTGACTTCAGAAGGTAATTGGTTGCACCAGAGCTTTTTATGGGCTTCATAACAAAGGGGGTGAATACATACGCACATGCCAATTATCATTTTTTTATTTCTGAAAAATAGTTGTATGTATATATTTTTCTAATTTTACTTCACCAACTTAGACTATTGTGTTCTGGTCCATCACATCTATTTCAGATTTAAAAAAAACATTGAACTAAAGGCTGTAATGTAACAAAATAGGTAAAAAGCCAAGGGGGGTGAATACTTTTGCAAGGCGCTGCAATTTACACCTGTCAGCTGTGGCATGCCATTTGGCTGCAGATATTGCTCATTATTAAAACTATAAAATTATTCACTATAAATATAAAGAGAATACATCAACAAATATAAGAGAAAGGTCATCACAAGGTATTTTTGTATCTTTAAATGATTTACAGTTTTTTAGCCATTACACTATATTCAGGCATTTTTTATCTCCAGTTTTGAAATGCCTCAAGTCACGATTTAACGATTTTAGTAGAATGAGCTGAAATTCAAAGGAGGTGACCTGACTGTTTTACTGTTGCAGTCTAATAATACATACAGGTCCCCCACCTATGCCCACGAATGATGAACTCATTTCTGTGTCACTCTGCTTGCTTCTCCTCTCAGCATGGATCTTTGAACTACAACACAACAGATTGGCTCATTTTGCTTCTACTTTCCCAGTCTGAATTCTGCAACACAGGAACTGTTAGAAGCTGATTCCAATTCAGAATCAGGTATTTACAATGCCTGCTTTGAAAATACAATTAAGTATGAATTAATGAATACAGGGATGCATTAATTTTGTCTTTTATATCTGCTATATAAATATATATATTTATATGGGTCAACTTTATTTTCTCACTGTCTAATGACATTTCTAAATGCAGAGCTGTGGGATACTAGAGGCACACAGCTGAGAAAATTACTTTGGAATATGTCAGAAAAAAAACTCTTGTTATCAGTACTGGACCAGACTAACACCACCTACAAGAAAGAAAATGATAATTTTGAGTAGTAATACCATACTGATATTTATTCATGGCACATTTTAATGTTTGCACAGTAAGGGTAGTGATTTAGTTTCATTATTTTGATTTATAGGAGCACTGCAATACCTGTACGATATACATTGTTTATTGACCAATCAGTGTTGGCACATTTATTAAAACCTAGACATAGTTGCAGTTCTTGTACTCAGGATAGAGAAAACAACTATGTAAAAAGTGTTTGGAATAGTATTATTTAGTTGAAATACAGTATGTGATGTATTTTTTCACATTTTTTCCTCATTATAGTAAAAATATAACCTTGGTATTTATTAAAAATGTGTCCCAATTAAAATGCCTTATATATCCCTAAAAACATTTACACACTTTTGATGGGCAAAATGATCATAAAGGTATCATGAGGTTAACCAATGCGTAAATTTGGCCTAGTCATGCAAATTAAGGTAAGTATAGGTAGGTTTAGTATAAGTATGGGTAAGTATACAGACTTTTGCTTCAGGAAGGAAGCAGTTTTAAGATTAAAGTAGAATTCCGGGATATATCTAACCAAAGTATCAATTTAGCAGTTGGGTAAGGTGTAAAGTGTTCAGATAGGTGTAATTTAAATTCAAAGTTTGCTTTAGTACAGATAATACATTTTGTTAATCATGGTTAGGAAAGCTGTAGCGTCTTCATCAGGATCCCTGTGCTGAAAACTACCAGTGACAAGGACAAATTTATCAGAATAACTGGTATTAGAAACATTTTACAGATTTTTTTTCTGATCTCCTTCTATTCTTTAATATCTGGATTCATGTGCTTTCTTGCTTTATAAGCAAAACAACTCTACAATACTAATTAGACTAACAATACTCATTAGACAGGTTATTTGAAATGCTGGTATGGTGCAGGTTTTCACAAGAAGGTAGAAAGTAAGGCAAAGTTATCAAATTTGAGTTATTCGATTGGAATTCATGAGTAAGCCCAGGTTCACACTGAGCTGCGGGAATGAAGCCGTGCGAGTTCAGCTGAACTCGCACGATTTCACTCCCTGCATGTCAGTCCCGATTTCGGCCACAATTTTAAAGACATCTGTGTAGGTTTCTGCACAGATGTCAATGTAAATCGCAGCCCGAAATCGCAAAATGTAGTACAGAAACGACTTTTTTAAATCGGTGCGGCACCGCAAAAAAGCAGCATCGCATAGATTAGAATTGTGCCATTACCGGCAATTGCCGGCGATTTGACATGCAATTTGACTTGTCAGATCGTACCAGTGTGAACCAGGGTTGATAGACATGCTGTAAATTCAAGATTGATACTGAGTAGGGCCCTGAATACTATACATTTATATTCCTTTTTTTAATCCCCTTGCCCTTTCCAAAAGTACTAAATCTCGTAATTTGTTTATGTGGTACTTTGCTGCTTTTTTTACAAACTATTCTTTTTGTTTATACTTTAAAACTTTGACAGTGTATGCTTTTCACTACAGTTAGCTATTAGAGAAGTACTTTTGCTATTTTCACTACAACTACAGGTTTTAATGTATTCTACGGCTTATGTAAAAGCATACATCCCACAGTCTGTCAACTGAAAATTTAGTTTAGGTATTTACACTGACTTTTTAAGTCATGGATTCAAATCATTCATTAGTGCTGTCTAAAATTAATTAAATGTCTCTTAATATTTAATGGATTCCATTTTTTGCTAACTGAATTCTGTTAGACATTGGACAAACCCAAAGGTATTGATGAATTGGAGTCTATGGGGGAGGGGAGGGGAAATGGTGTCAGTAAATTGTGGCCAGTCTTAGGGAGTCTTTTAGGCAAACTATTGTCAAGAAAGTCATAGGAAGCTGGACACTGGCACAGGGCATATGTACCAATGCAATTTGTTTTTATTACAAGTGTAGCACCCTTCTCCTAGACAGGGCTGCTAATAAATTTAGCTGTGCTAGGTGGTAGATAGCCTGGCTAATTTGTAATCTTAGAGATCAAATGGGTTTCCTCCTAAGCCTGTTTCAGCTGTAGTTTCTCCCTCTTGTCAATAGGTGGCACTGTTTCCTTTGTCATTTAGTGTGATGAATTACAGTGGGACTAGTTTAAGGATATGTATACTTTTTTCAGCCAATCAAACTGGTCGCTGAACATGCTGGGAAAAGTTATTTATTTGGAGGTCAGGTGATCTGGGTCTTTCCCACCCAACTGCGGTCTGGGTGGGTGAGTGAGGAACAGTTGCTGCAGTGTAGGCCTGAAGCCTAAGGCCTAGCCATGTGTTCAGGGACTCTGCGGGAGAGAGCCTGGTCGATGCCTGGGAGCATGGGAGAGAAAGTTGCCAGAGGGTCAACACCTCTCATTGCCTGTGGCATGCTGAGAGGGATGGAGTTCTGAGAAAGTACCAGATGAGACACTTCATAAGCCAGGGACTGTAAACTGGCTGGGAGAGCTTCAGGAGGAAACTCATCTAAGGAAACTCTGTGCAATGCTGTGAGTTGAGCTTTGTTGCTATAGGAGACAGCGGATGCTACAAAGTACAGATTGCTGGTTTCAGCTTAAAGATCCTTTTTCTGTACTGCCGTCTGCCTTTTTTTCTACATTTTTGTCCAAGGAGTCTGTGGCTGCCGGTCTGCTAGTCTGCTATTGTATTTGTCTAAGGGTGTCCTGTGCCCTACCCCTCTCTCCCACATTTTCCTGTTAAGAGAAACTTTGTTCATTTCTGAAAGTGACTGGCTTTTTCTACCTTGTACACCACCCACCATGCTTAGTAACCTACACCCTGAGGAGGAATGTCGGCCCTTCCTGTCTCTGGGGGTCACAACCAGGCCTCTGGAGGTCGGGGTGGCGCTACACCATACAGAGGGCAGAGGGTGTCATAGATAAAACACAAATCCTTTAGCTACAAGATTGAGGATCCATAAAACTATTTTTGGTGTTACTGAATTTCCTCAGAAAGCCTCAGTTACAGCATACTGCACATGGCAGAGCATACCGTAAGTGGCTGTAGAATTGATAATATTTTCTTTTAAAATTATCTTAGCTTATACAGCAGCAGCTCTCTAATCTGATAACATCCCATTGAAAAAAACGTTTGTAGGTATTTTTAGCAGCGACAAATGTTTTTTCATGAAGCAGTATTTGACATGTTTTGGTTGACAGATAGAAAATAGCCAGTGGTCCATTGAAGCTGCTCCTATTTTTGCTTATGCAAAAACTGTCCTGCAGCTGAATTTATAAAAAAGAAATTAAAGAATTAGGAGACTGTCCCAAGCTCCATAGATACTGGGACACCGTCCTTCGTACAATCAATCAGGCTTATCAATTAAATGTATCTTTAGAACCTTTGTCTTGTATACTTGGTATTTAGGAACCGGGTGCTCCAGACACCCTTGTCAGGGAGGCTGTCTCCAGAGCTTTATTTCAGGCCCGTAAGGTGCTTTTGATGTGCTGGAAAAGTTCACTAATATGAACACCACTCTTCGCTATGAAAAAATCATATACCAACAAAGAGGTTGCCCTACCAAATTTGATAGAATATGGGTTGGATGGCTGTCTGTACCTGGTTTTGCCCTATGAAGCTGGTTTTACATTGGATGCTAGGCTGAGGCTCCCTTCTTCATGCCTATCCCCTGGCCTTTATGGTATCCCTAGTAAGCATTTACCCCTGGGTTCTTTGTTTAATTGTATGGACATTATTATTGCTTGATTCGCACATTGATTTATGATAAATGGGCTGAGGTTGTACTTAAAGCAGAACTTCGGGATCGGCAAAAAATCCCCCATTAGTACACCCCCCTACACAAAACACTAAACAGTTATTACATTTGTGAAATTCCTTACCATTGAAGAGAAAAGTCTCTCTGTAGTTCAAAAAATGCATCATGTATTCTGCCAAAGAGCTGTTAGAACAGCGATTGCATCATATCCTCTCCTCTCTCTCTAACTACATTTCCCATCAGGGAGCAGAGGAGGAGAGGAAACTACCTCCATGGGCGGTACAGACCGAGGGGCTGTGAGACCCCCTCTACCCACTACAGCAAGCAGAGACAGAAATAGAAGTCCCTGCTATAGAGAACTACAAGGGGAAAGTGACAAGACCGCTGGCTGGGAGTACAGGAGGAATAGCAGCCAGCGTTCTTACAGATATCACAGATATCACTGGGCAGAAACGTTTTTTCAGAAAGATCACCAGGCTACTACAGAGCTCGGAAGAACATGGATGGCATAGTCAGTGAAGGTAGGAGATCAGCAACAAGGACATGGAAAAAGGTTTTTTCCTAGAGTTCTGCTTTAAACTATGCTCTGAAACACTGTTGTCTGTTTTGTATGCTTGTATACTCAAGTGACACGTATACTCTGGAATTTTTTTTTGTGTTCTGTTCAAAAAACTTTATTGCTGATTTAAAAAAAAAAAAAATAGGAGACCACAGTTGATACAGCATTGGAAAAATATGCATACGCTAGGAGAGTTTTAAAGAGTAAAACTAGGCTGTTATGTATTAAAAAAACAGGGCACAAGAAAGTGTTTTCCTTCAAGAATTTAATGATTGCAAATGATAAAGCAGTGTATAAATAATTGGCCGGTGACAGGACAGTTTTAGTGAGCAACTAGGCAGAAATGTACTAGGGACATGTACTAGAGACACAGGGCAGTGTAATTGGCTAGCAACAGGACAATTTTTTTAACCACTTGTGGACTGGCCAACAGTTATTTTACTGCTGGCCAGTGGCTTAAAGTGGAGTTCCACCCACTTTTACAACTCTTCAGCATCCCTCACTAAACTGTGCGCTGTAAACGAATTGGATATTTTTAATTTTTTTTTTCTCAGCACCTACTGTATATCTGCTGTATTCATTTTTCACTTCCTCCTCCCTGGCCGTGGCCCATCACATCATTTCCTGTTTGCAATGCCTTCTGGGAAGGGGCGGCAACTTCCTCTGACACTGCCGTTGCTATGGAAACCTGACCTGAAACTTATTACACTGCTTGTGCTGCACTGAGCATGTGCGAGATCTGCAAGGGTGAGATCCAGGAAGAAATACAGTCTGGCTTCAGATGCCCACACTTAAGATGGCCACGGCCTGCTGTAAGTTTATAAAATAACAAACTACTGCTATAAACTGATCAGAATCCCAAAACTATACCTCTCACATGAGTACAGATAGAGACAGCGGCGCTAATATAAGTTGTGTAAAATAATGGGTCAGAGCAGCATAATGCCTATGACCCTCTACTTATACATAAAAATAATAATAATAGTGTCATGAAAAAAATTATTTTTATCATGAAAAAAATTTCTTTAACACCCAGTGAAAAGTGTCACTATCGATAATAAATTACAAGAAATGAATGATCAAGCTCAACACTTGTTTTTCAATCTTCTTGTGTGAAAAATCTTCTACTCTTCCACCACACCACTGTGATAGTGACACCACTCCCTCTGAAGAGCGCACTGGGTTGCATGTGATGAACCGTGAATCCAATCAAACCAGCTCCATATGTGAAAAAATGAATAAAGTGCTCCACATAGCGTGATACCATTTTGACAGATTTATTAAAATCACTCCAAACACATCCAACGGTGCACCGCGGTCACAATGGGAATCCCATTTGAAGAAGTCTTTTTGACGAAACATGTCTTGGGCATGGTTACACGGCATTCCATCGCACTGACATTAGACGCCGCTGGATGGCTGGGCTTTAGAAGGTTGGGTGAGAGATACACCAGTTCACACTTCAGGTCCGCTGTGACCGCGGTGCACCGTTGGATCACTGATCCTGTTGCTTGCTGTGCTTGCTGTGGATTTTTTTAAAGGCTTTTATGTTTTAGTTTAAAAGTGAGTGTAACCATTGAAGTGTGTTTGGAGTGATTTCAATAAATCTGTCAAAATGGTATCACGCTATGTGGGGCACTTTATTCAATTTTCACATATGGAGCTGGCTTAATTGGATTCACGGTTCATCACATGCATGCAGGTGTGGTTCAATTACTGTTGAGCTTGATCATTCATTTCTTGTAATTTATTATCTATAGTGACACTTTTCACTGGGTGTTAAAGACATTTTTTTCATGATAAAAATAATTTTTTTCATGACACTATTATTATTATGTATAAGTAGAGGGTCATAGGCATTATGCTGCTCTGACCCATTATTTTACACAATTTATATTAGCGCCGCTGTTTCTATCTGTACTCATGTGAGAGGTATAGTTTTGGGATTCTGATCAATTTACGTATTTATTTAAGTGCCAGCTTTTTTCACTGTACACTGTGTATGTACACACATTTTGTATTAATTTACACATCTTTTATACAGCTTTGCGCTTTTCTTTGGCGCAGTGGAGTAAGATTCAGGGGCAGTTAATTTGTATATCTCTTGCTACAAACTACTGCTATAAACTAACAAAACAGACATTAGGTTACAGACTAACTTTACTAGAATACACTAAGCTTGTGTATTATAGGGGTATTTTTATTTAAAAAGTATAATTTCGTCCGGAACACCACTTTAAGCAGAACAGTGACATACCCCTACCCACCCTGCTCATGCACCCTGGTGCTGTGCGATCACATGACACATAGTAAACAAAAGTCATAAATGTAATCCATTCAGGACATCATTGTTTACTACTGTGTGTGATCTGTGACTGGTCACCAGTGATCACATGGTACCTGGGCCAATCACAGGACCCTGTAATATGTGAAAGCTGGGGTCAATCACAGCATCACCATAGTAAATAACGAGTCATGAATAAAAGCCATTTAAATGATTGCTGTTACAGTGTAACAAAAAAATCTCTGAACACCAGAGTAGTACAATGTCACTATGGTGACAGAACAATTCTAATAAGAATATGTAAACAAACTTGTATAAAAAGAAACAAAATCTTAAAAAATAAAAACAAGTTTTAAAAAATTGAATAAAAAATGATTTAACACTCTTTTGGCTTACTGTCGCCAGTCACTCATAACTGAAGACAATAACCACTCTCACCAGCTTACAAAGCTGACAAAGCAGCTAACAGCACATGTTAAATATCACAGCATCCTTCTATGGATATCACAGCTCCATCCATGTATGATCTTCTCATCACAATTTCCACTCTACACCACTAGGGGGAGTCTGAATCACAGCAGCACTGTATAGAAAGAAAATCGCTCACCGCATAGAGCTCCAATGGCCGTCAATTCCGAGACTGTAAATGGTGGTGTGACGTCAACGTGTCGCTCCTCCCCAACATGTTTCGTGCCAACACACATCTTCAGGAGACGCTAGCGACTCCCCTAGTGGTGTGGAGTGGGAACTGTGATGAACTATGGTGTCATAGAGGGATGCTGTGATCTTAAACAAACTATAACAAAAGCAACATAAAATAAATAATGTACCCCAAAAAAAATAAAAACCACAAAATACAAACAAAATCCCACTTGCAGTCCAGCATACATATACAAATGTCCTAGACAGCAAGAGATTATAACAAGATCATGGCTGCAAAGCGCATATCATCAAAACCCGGAGGATGTCACCATTTGACAAAAAACACATTGGGGAGGAGCCAGACAGGCCAAGGTCACTGCATATTGCACTTACTACTGATTGGGATTCATAATTTTTGTATGAAATAGTGCTTTATTACATTGGCACATTTGTTTTTAATCTTTCTTTTTAATAAAATAGTAGCCACTATTGTAATATTTTGGTTCCTCTTCCATATATATCGATACTAACAGTGGCGACAAGTCATACGGGGCGCAGGGGCGCTGCCCCCCTAATCCATGCGCCTGGTCCCTAATCTACATGCAGGGTGCCAGACGCATTGATTTCAATAGGCCTGAGGCACTAATTGGCTTCAAAAAACGTGGGCTCGGGGCGGGGGGGCCTCGCGGGCAACGAGCGAGAAAATCGCTGATCAAGTGATCAGACGGGGAAGCGGCGATCGATCGATCAAGCAACGGGGGTGGGTGTCACGGGCCACCCCCCAAGAAAATTGAGCACCAGCCACCCCTGGATACTAAGCTGCATTGTGACAAATGTTTTGTAGGTCATTTGCCTCCGATAAGCACCACTGTGATGGTGTTTAGTCGCTGAGAGGATTGTGTTTACAAAGAAGAATGCAGAACTTTCACTGGTACTTCACGGGACTTTGATTTGTATTATTTTTTAATTCACTGTATGTTAATATGCTGTAAACATGTATCTTTCTAAATATGATATATGGGGAACACTTCTACGTACTAATTTCATTTTTAAAATGATCACATATAGTTTATATATTTAATAGAAATAGTACTGTATATTTTGTTTTTAGTTTGTTTTACAGTGTGTACAACATTCTGTGCAAACTGTTTTCTCTGGGTATTTAAAGTCTTTAGCGTGGCTCTAGTTTTATACATTCTTAAATATTGTCCTAGAGTCTTAAAAGACTTTTTGGATCACTACTCTGCATAAAAGAAGCAATCTTCTTTTAAAACAATTTCGTTCTCCTCTTAAACCCTCAAATCCGAGATACACTTTCTTAATGATAATCAAGTGTAAATTTAAAGTGGATGTAAACCTTCTACTATACCCAGTGATGTGAACAATCTCAGATGATACAAAGAGATGAAACAAATCTCCCTACATAAGTTTTACATGCATATCTGCTGTCTTCAGCTTTCTACATGCTTTAGAAAGTGCAAATCGTGTTAGAAATTTTTCTTCCTGTTTCAGCAGTGGGAGGAGAGTCTGGGCATATACTGAGGCACAGCTGATTGGAGGAAAAGCACACCCCCCCCTCCACATAGTCAGAGGAATGGAAATGGAATGGAAACTTGCTGTGCTGTGAATAGACCAGCTCTCTGCTTATCTATCTCTAACTTCCCTCCCCGACACAAATTCCCAGCTGCTTTTATCTCTTTTGTTAGAGAACTTGTCAGAAGTTATCATGCTGATAACACAGGAACCAAGCAGCAGAAAGACACAGGACTTAAGGCTTTGGAGAGAGATAAGTAAACACTACAGATATATGTGCCCAGGTCAGATTTCACAAATTCATTCACTTTAACCACTTCCCGCCCGTTCAATAGCATATTGATGTCCGGGAAGTGGCTCTGTTATCCTGACTGGGTGTCATATGACATCCAGCAGGATAACATGCCGGCGCGAGCCTGTGGGGATGCGCAGCTCGGCGATTGCGAGTTCGGCGTGTCAGTCTGACACGCCGCATCTCTGATCATGGTAAGAAGCCTCTGTCAGAGGCTTCTTACCACGTGATCAGCTGTGACCAATAACAGCTGATCATCGCTTGAACCAGGAAGTGACGGTAAATGGCAATTCTTGATTCGCGCTGAGAGAGAGATACGATCGGCGGCTCTCCCTGTCAGAGGGGGGTCTGTGCTGATAATCAGCACATTGATTATCATCACAGCCCCCTCAGATGTGCTAAATCACATGCTAATAAGTGCCCACAGTGTTCCCATAATAAAAAGACTCACAGTGCCCACCACAGTGCCAATTAGAGCCCACCACAGTGCCAATCAGTGCCCACCACAGTGCCAATCAGTGTCCAGCAGTAAGACCTGTCAGTAACACATCAGTACCTCATCATCAGTGCTGCCCATCAGTGCCACCTGTCAGTGCCAATCAGTACCACCTATCAGTGCCAATCAGTGCTGCCTGTCAGTGCCCATCAGTGCCGCCTGTCAGTACCGCCTGTCAGTGCCTATCAGTGCCACCTGTCAATGCCCATCAGTGCCACCTATCAGTGCCCATCAGTGCTGCATATCAGTGCCGCCTATTGGTGCCCATCAGTGCTGCATATCAATGCTGCCTATCAGTGCCCATCAATTCTACATATTGGTGCCTCCTGATCAGTGCCCATCAGTGCCACCTCAACAGTGCCCATCAGGGCCACCTCATCAGAGCTGCCTCATTAGTGCCCGTCAGTGAAGGGGAAAACAACAGTTTATTACAGAAACTAAGAAAAACTTTTTTTCAAAAATGTTGGTCTTTTTTAGTTTGTTTAGCAAAAAAATAAAAAACCCAGCAGTGATAAAATACCACCAAAAGAAAGCTATATTTGTGGGAAGAAATTGATAGTGACAGCGCTGAAAGTTGAAAATTGTCCTGGGCAGGAAGGGGCGAAAGTGTCTGGTATTAAAGTGGTTAAGGTTCAAGGTGTTTGAATTCAGTCTGTAACTGAGCCATAACACCAGTTCATGAAAGCAATAAATCTTCTATATGTCCATGCCAAGCTAACACATGGTCCAAAAATTGAGCAGCCTTACTATTATTCACAAAAAATGGTGCTCCCATCCAAGATACAGGCTGGCCAGGGCCAGTACACAAGCCATGCTCATAGCTGATCTGTGTACCCGGAGCTAGTTAGTGACTAAAGCCCACCCAGGCTGAAATGTGTCAACTTCTCTGTAGCAAAGGTTGCGTTTTCCTGTGAAATGTTGGAATAAAAGAAGATTTTATTGAGCATATACATGGAGCTGATGAAAGTTGTGAGGCTGTGATTCAGCCGCCCGTTTGCTCTAGTGATTGTTACATGAAAAAAAAGGTTGTAGCATCATCCTCTGCTATCATTTCACTAGGAAAAGGTGGTTTTAATTTTCTATAATAAAGTCAATAATTTTATGGGAACACGTTGCGGGCTGGTCTTTAAATGTATACTGTGTTATTGATAGATATGATGGGTAGAACTATTTTAATAGTTGGCTTTTATGTAACGTTTGACCGACAGTGCTCCTCAGTCACTTGGCATGATGAGCACCTGTAAATATTTTACTTAGCACCCATATTGACCATTCTTAGATTTCTGGCCATGTTTTAAAGGACTTGCAATACATTAAGGTCCAATTTGAAACCTGCAGGAAGTGTTGCAAATCTATTTTGAGCCTTGGTGGGTTATACTTTGACATATCAAGAGTATGAGATTAAATGTGCTGGAAGAGAAAAAACTTCTTATGCTATTCTTTTCTGCTGTTACAGATATAGCTAAGGTAAGACTATGACAAGGGAAAAATACTTCTTGCCAATTAGAGAATCAGAGACAGTAGCATAGAAGAGAAGTATACAGTAGTTAATGTAGCAATAGATATGCAAGGTAAATCAGAAGTGCAGGCCTGGAGTTCAGAGTGTGTACTAGGCTCACTTTAGTATATATACATATGAGAATGTGGAGCAGATACAGTCAGCACCAGATTATCTTAGAGGAAAGAATAGAAAATTGGGATCAGATGAGATTTCTACTGTCTGTGAACAGCTTTCAAATTCATCCTTTCCATAGAGAGCAGGTGGTACTGGGGTGGTATCATTCTTTCAACTTGAAAATGGCCAGAGAAGGCAGCCTTTTTCAATCAGGGTACCTTGAGGTTTCTTCGGGGATACCTTGGCAAAATGCCTAAAAATTAAACAAAGATTGTATACAAGCCAGCAGTGAGATCAAGCCTGCATTTTAGTTACACAAAGCCTCAGGTTTTCATTATGCACCATTACAACTTTCTAGACACTGGCATCCTAACAACCAATGACATCATCAGTTAATAAGGAGGATGTCTGTTGCCTCCACAGCATCCTTGTATGACCCTCCTGTGCCTCTCTCCCTCAGCACTGGGGTGATATTAGCTGACTAATGGAGATAAATTGAGGGAGAAAAGAAACATTGGAATACTAGTCAGTACCAGTGTGCAAAAGTGTATTTGCTTTGGAAGAATAAATCACCTCTAATGTTGGGCGTCCTACGTGTGGATGTTGCTGCATTCTGTAAAGCTATTAGAATAGTTTTTTAAATTTAAGAGTGGGGTGCCTCGAGACTGTCCATGATTTCAATGTGTGCCTTGAGATCATCTATAATTTTAAAGGGTGCCTCGACTGAAAAAGGTTGAGAAACACTGAGATAAGATGATGATGACTTGTGTCTATAACATTATTATATGAGCAAACATATTGCCTCTTGTAGCAACAGTGATTCTGAACTTTTAATGAAAAGGGCATTTCATAAAAAAATATTTAGTGAAGAGGGGAAAGGTAAAATTCATATGAAAATGAAACTCAACTCCTATGAATTGCTGATTTAATTCGCTTTTAGGACCTTGAATCTACCACTCCATCTTTCTCCAGTGTTGGAACTCTCAGATTTA
This sequence comes from Aquarana catesbeiana, assembly GCF_042186555.1. Lineage (NCBI taxonomy): Eukaryota > Metazoa > Chordata > Amphibia > Anura > Ranidae > Aquarana > Aquarana catesbeiana. The sequence goes on along the minus strand of NC_133326.1, from coordinate 238,943,572 downwards.
TGAAAAAAAATATTTAGTTAGTTATTATTAATAGTTATTGAAATTGAACTGCCATCAGAGCAATCCTGGTGGTGGCTTGGGAAAACTTTCAGAGAGTTTGAGCTTGATTACATAGTGTTCCCCTGCAAACATACTAAAAACCATGCTTATACATTTAGCATAAGCTGAACAATTATAGATTGTGCATTCCGCATTTTAAAGATTCTAATGGAAAATGGGATAATAACATGAAAGCTTTTATACCATTCAGAAAACTATAATCTTGCTACAGGGGCTCTAATGCAGCTTTTTAAATTATTATTATGTTTTTGCTTGAACATTTTTTTTTTTATCCATCATATTTTTTATGACTGTGTTTATGAGTTATTAGATATGTTTATGGATTCAGTCCTACAGTTAAGTAAATAAGTACACTCTACGGAGGATCACTTGTAAATTCAGAGATTATAAATATTTGTAAGTTATTTTCCCAAAACATTAACTGACTCTCTGCGATGAAATATGCCTGTGCTGCTTCCTATGACTCCTCTCAACATCATCATCTTTCTTACTTTTGTCAGATCATCTACAGAAATTTTATGCAAGATCGAAATGTCCTGGCAGTGCATTTTAAGTCCAATTGATTGAAATTGTAGGAGCAACAAAATATATAGCAAGGAACCGAGCCTTGGAAATATATGTCTCTAGATTTAAGAGCTTTGGCGTTATTTACTACATATTTCACTTACTGACTTAGGTGGAATGTGGTTTTTAGAAAGTTTGTAGATTATTAATTTAATTCTCTTTTAAATTAATTTAAGTGATGACAGTATAGAAATAGGAAGGGACACAAGGAAGCAGCGCTTTTTCACTGAATTAATATTTCGAATTTTGGGAACACTTGAGTTTTCTTCTAATTGTTTGTGGTATTAATGTATAAAAATCCAGAAAGTCCACTTTGGTGCCTTGCTCTATGAGAAATCAGGGGTTTTATTTGCTTTTTTTTTTTTTTTTTTTAAGCTGACAAAGGTCTTTGAGCATGGAGTGAAGATTAGAAGGACAGACTGCTATAATCCAGGATTAATGGAATGTGGTGGTTCTCTTTATGGATATTAATTAATAGCATACTGCAGGGATCTAACAATGTTCTGTAAGGTCTCCTTTACCCTGAATGCATTTTGCTTCATTTTTTAGTACAAGCAAAATGGACAAAAATAAAACCTGTTGTTTTGAATGGGATCTGTTCAAACCAATGCATTGCATTACAGTACGTTGGGAATAAATTCTGTATTTTGGGTGCACTGACCTGCATTTTGATATCTAAGTCAATACAATTATTTAAAAAGAGAATCTCCGCACATGTCTAAAATGCCTGTCATTACACAATAAAACAACACACAGGCGCTCTATGTTTTAACATGCATTGATTGCAGAGAGTTACCATTATTTTTAATGGTGCTAGTGCTTTGGCCAAAATGATCATGTCCATTTTTTCATCTGTTTGCACCCATTATAAGGGCTTTAGATAGGAATGTCAATATACACCAACGCATTATGAAGCCATCATAAACACACTGCAAAAATGCACTGAATCAAGCCTCACGCATGAATTGTAGTATAGATAAGCACTGATTCATGGAAACCGGGGTTATAATTTATAAGAGTGTATACCAACTGTCAAGCTCCTAACTATTTTCTTGCTATGGGTTACTGTATCTTACTGAACTCTGGATTTTTACTTTCAAATTAGAAGATAAACATGGATATTATCTCTCGTTACAAAACAATAAGAAAGCTTTTAGGAAACGTATCAAAGGTTATATAGAAATGCCAGTTTTGCTGGGGGATGTATGCATCTCGTGGGGAAATGTAAGCATTCTGATGCCAGTTACTACCTCAGCATGCCTTCCCTGCAGTCTGCTTGACCTCTAGAGGCATGCACTGCGGACATTGCTCTGATGTCTATTTTTTTTCTTTAACCTAGCAGTGTGATTTATGTTTGAATTCATGGGATCAGGATCGCAATGGGCAATATACACAATTCTGTATTTTACTGGTACAGTGGTTTGTTTGCAATACAAGTCATCTGGGTCCAGTCCAAAAGCTACAATTTATATCATAGCTTTTGTTTCCTCTTCACATGGTTTTAAAAAAAAGATGAGGGCAATGTGTTTTGTTTTTTTTTATACTGTTTATTCTAGAAGTCAGACGTTTTCTGTGAACACAAACCATGTAACTTTCCAGTAGTTTGACTTTTTATTTATATTATTTTGAAAAGAGTTAAAAGAGAAGTGAAGCTAAACATTTTCTGGCTATACTTCTCACTTTGGTCACAGAAGTACATTTATTAATGTACTCCTGTGACCTACAGCCAGTCGACTAAGGGCTACTGCTGGCTAGCAGCTGATAGGGCAGAGTCCAAAAGGATCCCAACAATATTGTCAGGACCCACCCTTCCTGTCCAGTTGACAGCTGGCTGTGCATTCCAACATGCAGCTGAGAGTCAGAGCCAGCAGTACCAACCCTCCCCGATTTGCTGCTTCCGTCATCTGAGAGGGGATGGTGAAATCCCAGCGGAGGCACTACTAAAAGCAGGGTCCCTGAGCCGGTGTGGGAAAGCTGCAGCATCAGGAGCACCCTGCAGCAGAGAGGTGAATATTTATATTTTTTTATTTTTTAGGACCCCAAACTTCTTCTCTAATTTACCTGACATTTTTCATAATAACCATCCCACTGCATACCCATTTCCAAAACTAAAAGCTATTAAAGTTGTTTGCCAGAGTTGGGCGTTAAACTCCTAAGGACTCATTCACACTGATGCATTGTAGTAATGCCAGCTACACATGAACCATGCTACCATTTGTTTTGAATGCACCCCTATACATATCCCCGGTGCACAACAACTGACCGGTATTTTAGTGCATTACAACAAACAGATGTTAAACAGATATGGTGAAAAAAAGCAAATACAGGGCACTTTATTGCACGATTGTGCCCAGCAAGGTGGTAACTGAGCTTGAGAAGGCATTTAGTGCACACACAGTGGATTTATGTTATTTGTGGTTACTAAGGAATATATTTAAATGACATTTTTTTAGCTCTAAAAAGTATACCATTCCTAACAACAAACTTCCTTTATTTGCTCTGTTTTAGCTTGTTAAATATATAAATGAAAATGTTTTGTTCTGTTTGTTCAATAAGTGCAAAACATATCTGTTAATCCTGTTGGAAACCCTGAGAGTTTTAAACTTTGTTTGCTTTTTGCCTCTGCTAACAGTTTTCTTTCCTTCCATTTCACTCTGAGAAACACAGAACCCCTCGCTAAATGTTATGATGAAGAGAGATGAGTAGGTGTTCAGTTCTTCTGCCCTAGGGTCACAGCATTGCTTCTTCATAGATACAGTATAATAAGTAAGCGTTATATAAATATAATAAGTAAGCGTTTTCACCTTAATAAAGGAAATGTATTACTGGCAGTATAACCAGTATAAAATAAAGGGGAAAAAAATGGAAAACTAATGTAGCCCCACCATTGAAGAACTGGTAACCTGCAATAAAATACATTTTTACCTCACCTCACCTCCAAATATTTACCGCACTACGCTCTCTGGTGAGCTTCTTCAGCAGGTGGGGAGCCATCATTGATTAGAGGGTCTTCCTGATCAGTTATTTTCCTACAAGTGTACAGGTGCTGAAGAAGCTCATCAGAGAGCATAGTGAGTTCAATATTTGGAGGTGAGCAGGCATTCCAATCAGAAGTGGTGGTCACTGAAGTCAATGGATATTATGAATTTTTAATTTCATGAACTATCACCTTGAAATAAACAAAACTAGTGTAGCGCAACCAATGAAAAACACAATCACTGTATAATCAAAATAAAGTCCCAACAATGTGAAAGTTCCACCATTTGTCCTGAATGGTGGAACCTCACACCTCTATGTGTTACGCTCTCTGATGAGCTTCTTCAGAAGGTGGGGAGCCGTCAGTGATTAGAGGGTTATATTGGTGTCTTCCTGATCAGAAATGTTCCTACAAGTGTACAGGTGCTGAAAAAGCTCATCAGAGAGCGTAACACGTATAGGTGTGAGGTGCCGCCATTCAGGACAAACGGTGGAACTTTCACCTTGTTGGGACTTTATTTTGATTATACAGTGATTGTTATTTTTTGTTGCGCTACACTAGTTTTGTTTATTTATATCTGTCAATGGGCAGCAGGATCGTGGATTGGCAAACAGAGATTCCCCAATGCTAATGCGCACACAGACACAAGAGCGGTCAAGAAGATATATGCGCTAGTGCGCATGCAATGCATGATAGATTGTGGTGCCCAGCGGCCTATTTAAAGCCAGAGAAGCAAGCACTAGTTGCTGGATGATCGTCAACCCCCCCGTGTTCCTGTGCCTTGTGTATCCTAATATTGGATCTCCTGTTACCAATCCAGCTTGCCTTTTGACCTGATTCACCTTGATTCCTGGCTCTGACTCCTGGCTTAAACTTCTGACATGCTTTTGCTTGATCCACTGTATTTGACCTCGGCTTGGCTCATCGACTCTGCTATTACCTATGGGGACACTATGGGGGCGAAGGTATGGGACAAAGGACACTATGGGGACAGAGGACCCTATGGGAGCAGGAGGCAGAGGACACTATGGGGAAGAGGATACTACAGTAGGAGGGGTAACACATACAGGTGTGAGGTGCCGCCATTCAGGACAAACGGTGAAACTTTCACATTGTTGGGACTTTATTTTGATTATGCAGTGATTGTGTTTTTTTTTGGTTGCGCTACACTAGTTTTGTTTATTTATATCTGTCAATGGGCAGCAGGATCATGGATTGGCAAACGGAAATTCCCCAATGCTAATGCGCACACAGACACAAGAGCGGTCAAGAAGATATATGTGCTAGTGCGCATGCAATGCATGATAGATTGTGGTGCCCAGTGGCCTATTTAAAGCCAGAGAAGCAACCACTAGTTGCTGGATGATTGTCAACCCCCCCCCCCGTGTTCCTGTGCCTTGTGTATCCTGATATTGGATCTGCTGTTACCGATCCAGCTTGCCTTTAGACCTGATTCACCTTGATTCCTGGCTCTGACTCCTGGCTTAAACTTCTGACATGCTTTTGCTTGATCCACTGTATTTGACCTTGGCTTGGCTCATCGACTCTGCTATTACCTGTTTACCCGTGTATGAGCCCAGCTTGTTCCAGTTTCTGCTCCTTGCCTATGCTGCTGACTGATCCACCCTGTATGACCCTTGGCCTGGCCTCTGGTTCTGCTTCTTGCTTTGCCCTGCAGCCAAGTATGCCCTCAACTGCTAAGGACAACTGCTGCACAGTGCATCCTGCCTGTTCCTGCTGCCATCTGGTGATCAGCTCTGCAGACTACTACAAATAGCAATCCGTGCTTCTTTGGGCACTGCATTCTCTGTACCATCTCCAGGGGTGTTCTGCACTTAGCTGCAAGGGGAGCCCTCTCAGCACTGCGGTCTCCGACAAGGTACATGACAGTATGTGCAATATGGTGTCTATCCTGAAGGGGCCAGGAGTGCATAATGCACAGACTAGTGCACAATCAAAAAATAACCCTCCTCCCAATGCAAATACCCCTCAAGCCCATATCTGCCTAAGTACAGATCTCCGACACAGCCACATCATCTCACAGAAATGAGATAGGCAGTCATAAACTAAAAGCTGTGTAAATTCCAGAAAATGTACCCTAGTTTGTAGACGCTATAACTTTTGCGCAAACCAATAAATATACGCTTATTGACATTTTTTTTACCGAAGACATGTGACTGAATACATTTTGGACTAAATGTAGGACTAAAATTGAGTTTATTGTATTTTTTTTAATAACAAAAAGTAGAAAATATCGTTTTTTTTCAAAATTTCCGTTTTTTACCGTTTATAGCGCAAAAAATAAAAACCGTAGAGGTGATCAAATAGCATCAAAGAAAGCTCTATTTGTGGGAACAAAAGGACGCAAATTTCGTTTGGGTACAGCATTGCATGACCGCGCAATTAGCAGTTAAAGCGACGCAGTGCCAAATTGTAAAAAGTGCTCTGGTCAGGAAGGGGGTAAATCCTTCTGGGGCTGAAGTGGTTAAAGCACGTCTGGAAGAAAAAAAAAACATTTCATACATCTCTACAATAAATGCACATTTCTTCATTTGTTATTCCCTTAAACATTCTGTAAATGCAGAAAAATACCAGAAATATAGTTTGCTCCTACCTTACTGTTCGAGCTGACAACACATCAATGCATTTTGAGCTCTGAAATCTTAAGCATGCGGTGTCCCCCCTACCTACTTTGCTTCTGATGGATTACAAAGGTCACATCCCTCCGGTCCTCTCCCCTCTCCTCCTCTTCCCTCATCACCTCTTTGTGCACAGAAAGTTAGCAGCTCAGAAGATTTTCGCAGCAAGGTATAGTCTGAACGTATTAAGCAGATATAACAAAAACACTTTTATATTTATATATTTATATTTAGCAGACCAAAATGAAGCAAACAAATTCACATACACTGTAAGGTTTAGGAGTGGGGGAAGTAATGTGTTAAGTATTTTATTTGAGTGAATGTTAAGAGTTAATATTGAGAGTTAGATTAAGTGATATGGGGGTTAACTATTAAAAGGATACGTTTTAAGGGCTTGTTTTGAAGATTAGAGTCAAGTTTAAAGAAAAAGTCTCAAACTGCACATTCATTTTTTTTAAAGCATTAAAAGTAACATTTAAAATGCTGCAAAGGTACAACTCATGTAAAAAAAAAAAATGGCACTAAAAAGTTTCCACCCAATGTGTTTTGGGTTTTGCAAAAATTGAATGGGCTACACAGTGATGTTGTTAGCATCTTAAAGAGGAACGTTACTCGATCAATCAGCTTTAACTGTGTTAACCCTTATGCTTCTAGCCTTAGTAAATTCAATTGTGGATTGGAAGGTAAATTATATTAACTTGTTTTAAACTTTTTTTTTTTTAACATTTCTCCTGTTGCTTCCTGGTTTGTGGCCTAGATCAAACTGATGTTATACATCCTGTGAGGCTTTTCTTTCTTTCATCTGGAGGATGCCTGAGCTAAGGGCAGATGGATTCTAGGAAGTACATTGTACACGAATCATCTGCCCTTATCAAGATGGCTGCAGCTAGAAATGCTAGAAATGGGGTGTTTTTCAAAGTTATTTCTGAACAAAATAAAGCATGGAGACATTAATGAATGGGTGAGTTTGCATTGAATATTTGAATGAATCAAGTAGTGTTTTCAGATCGTGGTACTCAGATACAGTTATATTAAGAATGAATGTTTTTAAATCCTAAAATATTCTATACTTATTTAATTACGTATTTATTTGACAATCATAGAACTTCTTTATACATTGACATACTTGCTGTAACATGCCACTTTTTTATCTCTGTTTTAACATAGATAAGAAACATTTACAGAATACAATTAAGCATTATTACATCAAGGGATATTATTCATCACTTATAAAACAGTTAAGATCTCTTTTGATAATAATACCTCCTGGTGTCAGTGCAGTGTACAGATTTGCTGGAATTAGGTTTTAAATAAAGAAACGACTTGTTCTATTTGTTCTTTGTTTATTGTTCTCACCCATCTACTATGTAATCATGTACAGTTATTACAATTTCAGTTTTCTTCTACCTCAGAGTAATCAACATATTTATAAAAGGGTGGTCTCAGAGTTCAGAGTGTAGTATAGTAATAATGAAATAAAAAAAAAAAGACACAAAATTAAAACAACCATTACTTCATTTAAACCAGGGGTAGGCAACCTTTTGAGTACAGTGTGCCTAAAAATGTTTTCAAAGAAATTGAGCGTGCCGATTTTATAACAAAAAAAAATTAAACTTCACACTCTCAATCACGAAAAGGATTTTTTATAAAGTAAATGCTGTAAACTACTTTAAGTGCATTTGCTCTGGATCTGAGGGGAAGCTCTGCTGGTTTCTATTACCCAATCATACAGTATACAAGCAAAAATGCTGTTTTTTTATTTTCCTTGCATGTGATTGAGTATTCTTTGCAAAGTGAAGCTTTACCTCATTTACTAAGCTCTGAAGCAAGTGCACGTGCTCTGCATAGTATATTTGCCTTTAGTATATCAACCCCTATATGTCCATGCACACATAGGCTTTTACCAGTGTTTAGGAGCAGCAGAGTTTAGAGGCAGTAAAACGCTTCTCTCCTGAACGCAAAAGAATAGCATTCAGGAGAGGAGTGTTCTGGCAGAAAAAATGCCAAACGCAGCGAAAACGCATGTAAACAAGACTAAATGCTCGTTAAAGCTAAGCAACTCTAGCACTTGGCCAGAATGACTTATTTATTGTAGCCAATGAAATAAATAAACGCCCAAGTGCTTGGTGCGGCCAAACGTGGTACACACAATTACCAGCATCAAGCGTTTCTTTTGCTCCCAGAAGCAAAACGTCCAGGGCAGTTGTTATTAGCATTCAGTGCGCATGAGGCCTTGCGGTTTGCCTTCTATAGTTCAAATATATACCACTCCATGGAGAAATAGCCATAACTCATTTTTCTGTGACCCATCATGCAAGGCTGCTTGTCAGTTGACAGTCCACTTTGTGCACCAGCCACCCCGTTCCAGGGGCTAATTAGAGCAATAATTATTTCAGTCACCTGGTTCAATGTGTAGATTATATAGTGCAGAGACTGTCCAAGCAAAAAACCTCTTTTCATGTTAAAGGTTACACCCATATTTCAGCCCCCGCTCCCCAACCTGACAGCTAGCCAGGATCTTCTCCCTCCCCGCTAGCTGTCACAATTTTTTTAAAATGTTGCCGAGCGTCATTCATTCACAGTGGCAGCCTTTGCAGCTTGTAGTTTTCGATGAACTACCACAGTGCTGTGAGCGCTGTGGTAGTTCATTCAGTCTTCTTGCCAGAATGTGTTGGCTTTGTACGAGGAAGCTGATACACTGACAGATCTGCAGGAGACCTGCATGCAGTGATCTGCTGATTGCTGGTGCAATGCTTTACAGGCTCCTGCAACAAAAAATATCAAATGCACATTTTTTTACCTGCAAAAAAATATGCATTTTTATTTTTTTTGTTTTTTAAAGTGAACTTATCCTTTAAACCACACTCGATAGGTTACAATGCTCACCCTGGTATACTATTTGCTACATTAACCCCTATAGTTTCCTGTTAAATGCACCAGCTATGTTGTTTGCATTTACAAAAGCAATTTGTGGCTATGACTGGAACATACCAATGCATTTATTAGGGCACTTGCACATGGTACTGATGTTTGAACATCAGTATTCCTGGCCAAATTTTATTGCGCGTATTTGTGTGCATGCACGTACACGAGCAAAATAAGTGCTAGCTCTCAGAATGGAATTTTAACCTCTTCAAATTAACCTTTTAACATGCAGATGCGCATAACATACAGGTTTCTGCATTTTTTACTCATCTATACACAGCGCATGTTTATGCGCCTTTGTGTACAGGCACATTGAAAACAATGGACTGCATTTAGATCAGTAAAAAAATGCCAGCATGCCTAGAAATGCTACATTTTTAGGCAGCCGTGTGCAAGAGGACCTAAAGCGTATGTTAACCCCCCCCCAAAAAAAAATGGATCCTGCTCCTTTAAAGCATGATATATGACACAGTGCTTGTGCTGTGTCATTTGGTCCCCTGTAACACCTAAAAAAATGTTTCTACCATCCCCTATGTAAACAGACCACAGTGTATCATGGCTGCTGAGCCCTGACACCATGGTCAGTTTACGTGCCTCCGTCATCTGCAGCCCTACTCTCTGTCTCCTCTCTGCTCCTGTGTCCTCCTCCCCCCTCCCCTCCCTGTCTGTCAGCTAGTGACATTGCCTGCCCCTCCACTCCTGCTGCTTGCATAACTAACATTTATACGCTATCAGTGCTGTCTCCTATTGCAGTGTCCCAATCTGTGTGTCATTTATACAAAAAATGCTGTAAATACCTAATTTCAGAGCCAAGATCTGGGATTACATGACCGGCCGACTCTCTCCTCTTCCTCCCCTCCCGACTGACGTCAGCGGGGGAATCTCGGCCCTGCCCGCCGAATCTGTCAGAGGAGGAAAGGAGAGAGCCAGCCGGTCATGTGATCGAGGATCCCCGTTCTGAAATTAGGTATTTACCACATTTTTTTTTATAAATCACACACAGGAGGATATGTATCCAATGTTAGATCTCATTTAGCTACATTATAGTCATCATAATTCAACATCTTAAATGCCTTGTTATTACTTACATTTAAAATCAGCTGCAAACAATGTGAACAGGATAGGAATATTATAAACCAGTTTATTGTGATTTTTTTTGTAACAAAAAAAAAAAGCAATAAATTGGGGAAGAAACTATAGGAACTACATCAAGTGTTGCACCATAATTTGAAAGTCAATCTTTTCAATAACCATGATTTAGGCTGGGTTCATACTGCCGTATGGAGTGGCTCACAGCAGGGGTCCGGTGTGTTCCTGTTCACGTTTCAGGTCCGAATTTTTGGCTGAATTCGGACCTAAAACGGACCTGGAACGGACTAGAAGACGCAGAGGACTCCTGTGCAATTCACTCTGGAGTCGCTCCAGAGATGTGTGAACCGACTTTATAGAGAGCCGGTTCCAATCTCCTGACATGTGAATTGGATACAGGGAAAGCCGCATCCAATTTGCACTAGTGTGAAACCAGCATTAAAAATCCCATTGGCAACTTTGCTGTAATTTCACTTTCAGTTTAAACATTAATTCATTTTTATGTTATATAGAATATCTATTTTGTTTCCAAACAAAGCAACTCATTGTCCTAATCTCCTCCTGCTCAATTAGGGTGTAAATGTATTATCACATGTACAAAAAATCCACCCATGGTACCTCCATGTTGTAAACTGAAGTGTCGTCCCAGAACTATTCTCTGTTAATACTGTATGCTTTATTGGTGCTCACAAAGCCTCCTTTGAAGAGGTCTAATCATTTTTCCGATGTAAAATACATTACATTTCTTAAAACCAATTTAGTCTATTATAAAATCAGATGTACAATCGGCCTCATGATTCAGTCATCTATTTGGAGTCGCAATTACACTTCTTTCCATTATGTATTTATATTATTCACTTTTCACCACTGGCTTTTCACCACAGAAATTTTTAATGAATTGCTCTTTTGTATGCTATTTTCAGTATTTCACCCACTATATCACATAAACTCCAATCATTACACAAAATATGCCATTTTATTTTTTCACTGCCTTGTTTAGGGCAGCCCCTTGTTTTTCAGAATTATGTGAAAAGTATAATAATGCCCAATTCATGATGCTCCCACCAGTCCACAGGTTGATATAAGAGGGTGTTAACCAGGGGTGCTCAACCTTTTGAAGAGCGAGAGATTTGCTAACCAATTGCAGGCCACAATAAACTATGGGGTTTTACTGCCCCCCCCCCCCCCCCCAAACCACAAATGTATATGAGCCATTACTGTCCTGAGCCACCTATAAGGATGCTTTCACACTGATGCTCTGCCCTTTAACCGGACTGTTGGTGCAGTGCACCTGGGGGTTAGCTGCACTAAGCCATAGACTTCTATTACATCGTGCTGATGTGGTTCACTTTCTCAAAGCACACCAAACCCACAGAATATAATAGAAGTCCATGGTTCAGTGCAGCAAACCCGCAGAAAAGCCTTAGTCAGGAGCACTGCGCTGCTTCTGCAGATCAGTTAGAAAGCAGCCTAATAACCCATTTTTATAAGTGCTAATATGCCCATTGCAAAAGTGCAGTGTATGTGATGTTTAATACACTGACCTCTTCCAGCTTCTGCTGCCATTGCTCTCCAGGTTGCTAGAAATATCCCAGGCAAGGTGTACTTAGTATCACTCCACCTAGGGCAGGAGCCGGAACTACAGAGGAAGCATCGGCTTTTGCGGCTCCTGCTCCCTCCGTGGCACCCTGCTTCCTCCATGCACTTTGATGCTCTGGGATGGCGGGTTGGCAACCTATTGATCATGATCTGGGCTTGTCCATCCACCATCTCAAAGCATGGACATATACTTCATGGGTTTGAGATCACGGAGCAGATCAGAATGCTACAGGTTGAGCACACTTGGTGTACATATTGAAGGTTATTTACGAAAGGCAAATCCACTTTGCACTGCAAGTGCACTTGGAAGTGCATTCGCTCTAATTCTAAGGGGTAGATCTGAAATGAGTGGAAGCTCTGCTGATTTTATCATCCAATCGTGTGCAAGATAAAATGCTGTTTTTTATTTTCCTTGCATGTCCCCCTCGGATCTACAGTGACTTTACTTTCAAGTGCACTTGCAGTGCAAAGTGGATTTGCCTTTAATAAATAACCCCCATTGTGTCCATTGCCATTTCCTGTACCTGAGTATAGGGGGAAAAAAAATGTTATGTGCTACAATAAGTTGCGCTTCAGAATAAATAAATTATGGTTATTTTTGGTATGTTAGTTTTTTGTTTTTTTGTACAAATACTTTTTTGTGGGGACAACTACTTTCTGGGGAATTTCATGTTCTTTGTTCCCTAACAAAAATTTTTGAAACCAAAGGTAAAAAGCCCAGGTAGAAGTCGTAATATCAGGATCTCAATTATATTCAATAAATATGTCCTGCGTTAATGTTAAATCTAAAAGCATCCTCTGTGTGTGTGCAGTTCAACAATATTCTACCCCTGAGGTAATGATAATAGCAGTGTCTATTACAGTGACTACTACAGTGATTTCCAGCTTCCAAGAGGATCCCACAGGTATGGCACATACATAATTACATTAGTGTAAGCTGGACCAATGTAACCATACAGTATGTAAAATTTGCCATACCTGGAATTTAGCTTTAAGACAGATGTACTGTAGATAAAGTTGCTGGTTGCATGTATAGTAAAATACATTCAATTATTTTTCAACCTATTGTGTCCAGAAGTCAAAGATGCCTAGATGCCAGGTCAAACTTTTACCTTGACAATAATGTTATGACTAATTTGCATACCTAAATACATTTTTACATTTTTTTAAATATATTTTTTATGGACATGTAAAGCTTTTATTTGATACACCATTTAAATGAGATGTAGGCCCAAAGCTCTTTTGGCCCTACAGGAATGCACTTAGTTCTGTACTCCTTTGATCCATATTCAGCAGACAGCAGGCTGAAGTCTACTGTCACTCAGCCAGTCCAGGCTCTGGACGGATCCCAACTTTAATGCCGGGATCATCCATGTGCCTGAACGGCAGCTGACTCAGTGTACTGCTGAGTGCTGCTGAGTGCCTGAGCCAGTTGCTCTAACCCCCTGCACAGCCCGGTGCTATAGTGAGCTCTGGAGGGGCAGAGCAGAGAGCCAGTGACTGAGAGTCACCAGCTGTCTGCTCACTAAAGACCAAGAACTGACCTAAAAGCAGTCTTTGATCACTCAGTTCATGGTGTAGAGGTGGTGTGGGACAGCTGCAGCATCAGAACAATGCTCTTTTAAGTAAAAATCATGTCAGTAAAAGTATTATAACATTTTTTTTTAACCAGTTCCCAACCGGCTCATGCAGATTTACTGCAGCAGAATGGCTCCCCTGGGAGAAATCCCCTATGGGTACATCCTTCCCTTTAGCGGCCACCAGAGGTCGCTGCACAGTAAACACACAAATCCCTATGCTGTCAGGGGAGAGGAGACATATCGTTTGTTCCTACTAAGTAGGAACAACGATATGTCTCCTCTCCTAGTCAATCCTATCCCCATACAGTTAGAACAAGCTGAGAGAACACACAATAAACCCCTTGATCACCCCCTAGTGTTACCCCTTCACTACCAGTGACATTTACACAGTAATCAGTGCATTTTTATAGCACTGATCGCTGTATAAATGTCAATGGTCCCAAAAATGTGTCAAAAGTGTCCGATCTGTCCGTCGCAATGTCACAGTACCACTAAAAATTGCAGATCACTGCCATTACTAGTTAAAAAAATAAAAATAAAAATGCCATAAAAATGCCATAAACCTTTCCCATAAAGACACTATAACTTTTGCGCAAACCAATCAATATACGCTTATTAGATTGGTTTGCGCAAATTTGTTTCTTAAAAAAATTTGGGGGGGGATATTTATTATAGCAAAAAGTAAAAAAATATTTTTTTTCTTCAAAATTGGCGCTCTTTTTATGTTTATAGCGCAAAAAATAAAACCGCAGAGGTGATTAAATACCACCAAAAGAAAGCTCTATTCATGGGAAAAAAAGGACGCAAATTTTGTTTGGGTACAGCATTGCATAACTGCGGAATTGTCAGTTAAAGTGGCGCAGTGCCAAATTGTAAAAAGTGCTCTGGTCAGGAAGGGGGTAAAATCTTCCGGGGCTGAAGTGGTTAAAGAGAATTTCCACTTTTGAAGTAATGTAGATTTGAACACTGTCTATCCTTACAAAGGGTTAAAGATCTCAAGGCTTGTATTTTGCATTGTATGTTAATAAAGAAAACTGTCCAACTTTGTCACTTTACTTTTACTTTGAAATATTTCTGACTAGCTTGCAGTCTGTCCAAAGGCCTGTCCCATAGAAACAGCTAGAAAGGTTTAAAAAATATTTTTAGATATGCTGTGTGAATGGGAACACACATTAAACATATATTTTTCCGATTTGACTGCAAAAGGGAAACTAAAATAATTTGTTTTCCTATGATCTAATTACATCATTATTCCTATAATCTAATTACAGGATTAAATATATGCACTGCAAATGAACACTGCAGAAAGGTGGCAGAGTTCACCTGCAGGCTATATTTTTTATAAAGACTGGTATATGCTACAAGTGTTTTTTTTTATTTTTTTTTGTAGAAAAACTATGTTTATGTAAAACAGCAGAATAATTAGATTAGAAAATTATGTTTTTGTACAACAGCAGCATAAATAGATTATTTGCTTGTTCGCAGTAAAAACGAAAATCTCTGTAAAGTTTTAAAAAATACTCATGTCATCTAGTTATCTGTTCATTAAATTCTTCCCGCTGGGTTGCACAAAAAAAAAAGTGTCAGCTCCGGTTGGAGCCGCAGTACTAACTATGCGATCTCTCCCGCTGAGCTCTTGGGTTCTGCTAGAAAACTTCAATCAGTGCTCTCTGCCATTGGCTGGGAGCGCTGATTGGGAGTCGGTTGGATGCTGGTTTTTCAGCATGCCCGCCAAATGATTCGCTTCTATCTGACAGAGCGACATACACACGGGTCGAATGACAGCAGGGGTTTTTTTGACCTGGCAATAGTCTCCTGACATTCGACCCGTGTGTACCCGGCTTACCACTTGCCGACCGGGCCATTTCCGAAAGACGGCAACAGCACGGTCGGCTAGTTCTGGGTGGACGTCCATGGACGTCATTCCAGAATGTTGCTCCCGTGCCCCCCTGGGGCGCGCACCCGGGAACATCCATGATCACGGTAAATAGCTGCTGATCGCGGCCGTTTACCACGTGATCGTTCCGTCAAATTACGGAGCGATCACTTGTAAACAAACCGGCGTCACGTCATGACGCCGGTTCCTCCCTCCCCTCTCTGTACCGATCGGTACAGTGCGAGGGGAGAGGGGGAGAGGGGGAGAGATGGCAGCGCTGTGGGCTGGATGTTTAGTGCCCACAGCGTTGCTCAATGTAAATAATGGCAATACTCTGCAACACTGCAATACTCTACAATACTGCCATACTCTGCAACACTGCAATACTCTGCAACACTGTCAACACTCTGCAATACTCTGCAGCACTGTGCAATACTCTGCAATACTCTGCAACACTGTGTAATACTCTGCAACATTGTGCAATACTCTGCCAATACTTACCAATACTCGCCAATACTCGCTAATACTCTACCAATACTCTGCCAATACTCGCCAATACTCTGCCAATACTCGCCAATACTTTGCCAATACTCGCCAATACTCTGCAATAAATTTTAACAGAAACAAATAATTTTTTTTGTTTTTTTATCGAATTTTCAGTCTTTTTTGATTTATAGCGCAAAAAAAAAAAAACCCATCGGTGATTAAATACCACCAAAAGAAAGCTCTATTTGTGTGAAAAAAGGACAAAAATTTCACATGGCTACAGTGTTGCATGACTGAGTAATTGCCATTCAAAGTGTGAGAGCACTGAAAGCTGAAAATTGGTCTGGTTAGGAAGGGGGTTTAAGTGCCCAGCTGTCAAGTGGTTAAAGTGATTATAAAGTCTTGTTTTTTTAACTATAAAAATAACAAACATGTTATGCTTACCGGCTCTGTTGCAGTGGATTTGCACAGAGCAGCCCGGATCCTCCTCTTTTCGGGTCCCTCTTCAGCTCTCTTGGCCCCTCCCTTCTGTTGAGTGCCCCCACAGCAAGCAGCTTGCTATGGGGGCACCCAAGCCAAGTCACAGCTCCGTGTGTCCATTCAGACACGGAGCCCAGACCTGGCTCTCCCCTGATTGGCTAGCTGACTTTGATTGACAGCAGCGGCAACCAATGGCAGCGCTGCTGTGTCTCAGCCAATCAGGAGGGAGAATCTCGGATGGCTGAGACACTCGTGGACATTGCTGGACAGAGAGGGACCTCAGGTAAGTATTAGGGGAGCTGAGGTGGCTGCTGTACACAGAAGGTTTTTTAATCCTAATGCATAGAATGCATTAAAATAAAAAACCTTCTGCCTTTACAACCACTTTAAGCCTTCAGTCTGCTTGTAATGATAATGTCATAGCTGACATGGTGGTCACATGATTGGGAATCATGCTGGCGGGTTCCAGATCATGAGTAGAGACCAGTGACAGCTGGAATTGAGAGTCACCATCTGCCGTGTCTACTGGTGTTTCTGAAGGGAGAGAACATTTATAAATGTATGGCCTGTGCTGGGAAATATTTATATACACTGGGTGGGAAGGGTTTAATAAATAGATAACTGGATGACATGAGTATTTTTTAAAACTTTACACAGAGTTTAGTTCTAACTGTGAACAAGCAAATCACCTATTTATGCTGCTGTTGTACAAAAACATAATTTTTCTACAAAAAAAGTATTCTTAGGAAGAATATTTGTTCTTGCACTTCCGTTCTCATATTGTATAGTAATGTTTATCTCTATCTGAATGATAAATATATTCAAAGGTAAAATATTGACTGATCTATATAATCAGTGGCCATACTACCTACTGTATATTACCAAGCTAAAGTATTATATACCGTATTTATCGGCGTATAACACGCACTTTTTTCCCCTTAAAATCAGGGGGAAATCGCAGGTGCGTGTTATACGCCGATCCCCGCCGATCCCCTGCTGACTGTGAGCGGAGGAGCGAGCGCCGCCGACATTCATATATAGCCGAGTGTACTCAGCTAGGTTCAGCTAGCTCCGCTCACAGTCATGCCCAGTCCCGCCCTAAGATGGACATAACACAGGGACTGGGCGTGACTGTGGGCAGAGCTAGCCGTGTACAGTTGGCTATTATGACGATTAGGGTTTAGAAAAACCATCTCCTAACTAAAACAAAAAACAAAAAAATGTTTTATTTTGAATCTTACCAGCCTTAGATGTGGTGGCTGCATTAGTTTTATTTTATTCCTTTATTTTTACCTAGTAATCCTAGGAATAACACACTTCCTTTCCTTAGGTGAGTGCTTAAAAAAAGTGTTAAAAAAAAAAAAAAAAAAAGAATTGTACTCTAGAACACAATGGAAACATTCATGTCATAGTCTGACACAAAGAGAGTCCAAAAATCCACAATTTCTGTCTCTTGCATCCATAACACAAATAACTCATAGCATCAAGCAAAATTTGAATATTTTTGGAGCTGAATAGGTATTTTAGGGATTTCTAAAAACATAACAGAATTAAACATTATTTCTTACTATTTTTAGTATTTTTGTTTTTGACCAGTTTTGCAATATCATATTTGCCTGAGAATGGAGTGAATTGAATGTTTGACAGATCTGAGTTACGTTAACATCCAAAACCAAGTTGAAGTAAAATGATTTACTAATATTTATTGCTTGATGTGCTTGCATTGACAGATAATGCTAGGTTATGCTCAGAGCGCTTGACTTGAACAACTGTATATGGTGTTAGTCACAACTGAATGCCTGTCTTTACCAGAGTGCATCAAAGTGTGCATTCAATTTGCTAAGTTTGTATGAAAGCTTAAATTCATAGATAAAAGTGTAAGGGACTGCCAAGATCCCACTCTTACTCATTCAGAAGAAGCTATTATATTCATATTGGAATGTAACTTAAATCTTTATATTCACTTGATTTTCCACCATAACAAAAACACACAATTTGCACTTGAACTACTCATACATCTATCTACCATGTGCTACTGCTGCTTTGACCCATACAGAAATGTGGCAGTCTCAAGTGGGAATATTTTCTTTCCTCAACATATATAACATTGAGTAATATAAATAATTAATAATGACATCTATTTTTAACTGGAGACCAGTAAAATATTTAATATTATATGATAGTAGTACGCTTTCAGGTTGATTTGGCAAGTGTGCTGGTCTTGTTTGGGGTCCATATTTTGTTGCAATCTACAAAAAGAAAACGTGCACACCACAAAAATATTTTATGATAATATTACTTTATGTAGAGTTGCTGAAACTAAAACAACTACTGAGTAGATATGTTTTATAAAAAAAAAAAAAGTGCCATAAAACCTATTCTTCGAACACAGCAAAAGAACAGCATTATCAGTCCTGAGCTTCTAGGGCTTTGTACTTCAACAAAACAGACAGAAGAAAGTACAGCAGCACAACGGGGTTCTGGAGAGGCAGATGCGTGTTTCATTTTTCACCCCACCCATACCACAGAAAAGTGATATGCTATCTCCCATCAGATACAAATATTATATACAGTATCTCACAAAAGTGAGTACACCCCTCACATTTTTGGAAATATTTTATTATATCTTTTTACAATACTGAAGAAATGACACTTTGCTACAATGTAAAGTAGTGAGTGTACAGCTTGTATAACTGTGTACATTTGCTGTCCCCTCAAAATAATTCAACACACAGCCATTAATGTCTAAACCGCTGGCAACAAAAGTGAGTACACCCCTAAGTGAAAATGACCAAATTAGGCCCAATTAGCCATTTTCCCTCCCCGGTGTCATGTGACTTGCTAGTGTTAAAAGTTCTCAGGTGTGAATGGGGAGCAGGTGTGTTAAATTTGGTGTTATCACTCTCACTCTCTCATACTGGTCACTGGAAGTACAGCATGGCACCTCATGGCAAAGAACTCTCTGAGGATCAGAAAAAAAGAATTGTTGCTCTACATAAAGATGGCCTAGGCTATAAGAAGATTGCCAAGACCCTGAAACTGAGCTGCAGCACTGTGGCCAAGACCATACAGCAGTTTAACAGGACAGGTTCCACTCAGAACAGACCTCGCCATGGTTGACCAAAGAAGTTGAGTGCATGTGCTCAGCGTCATATCCAGAGGTTGTCTTTGGGAAATAGACATATGAGTGCTGCCAGCATTGCTGCAGAGGTTGAAGGGGTGCGAGATCAGCCTGTCAGTGCTTAGACCATACGCCGCACACTGCATCAAATTGGTCTGCATGGCTGTCATCATAGAAAGAAGCCTCTTCTTAAGATGATGCACAAGAAAGCCCGCAAACAGTTTGCTGAAGACAAGCAGACTAAGGACATGGATTACTGGAACCAAGTAATTACTGGAACCATGACCAAGATAAACATACCATATTTATCGGCGTATAACACGCACAGGTGTATAACACGCACATTAATTTTAAGAGGGAAGTTTCAGGGAAAAAAAAAATTAAATTTTAAATAAGAGCCTAGGCTGCCTCATAAGAGATGGGATTTTTAATAGTGGACCATTTTATCTGTATAATAAGGCAAGCACAAACTCAAAAATTGATAAAATTGTTACATTTTATTGGTTACAAAATAGTAAAATCACGAGCTACAAAGACTATATTAGAGATACTTGATACTAAAAATCGCTGTTACGCGAGATACTGGAGAGATGCTAGAGTATGCGGTAAGCCAACATGTTTCGCAGTCTCCTGCTTCTTCAAGGGCGTCGCTTGCATCTGTCGATATCTCTAAATTACATAAATTCATATTAGGAGCCATAGTTTCTATAATCCACAATCCAGGTACATTTAGTTTGGCTAATCAGAGTGCTTACCCAATCGTAATTACCAATGCCTAAAGTAGGGCGTGCATAGCCAGACTCACACCAAAGGCCCAACCTGTTGTCAGCCAATCGCGATCATTACCCCAGGGCAGTCAGAGCCTGAAGGGGTTGGATAGTGGGATGTCGGATCACGTAGTGACCAACCTATTAGATAGGTATGTCCTGTGTAAAAAGATAATTTTAACTACTTTGACGATAGAGGAAAGGAGTTTTTTGTTTATCGTTATTCATAGTCCTAATATACAGTATTTGGTTCAGATGGTGTCAAGCATGTGTGGTGGCAACCAGGTGAGGAGTACAAAGACAAGTTTGTCTTGTCTACAGTCAAGCATGGTGGTGGGAGTGTCATGGTCTGGGGCTGCATGAGTGCTGCCGGTACTGGGGGGCTACAGTTCATTGAGGGAACCATGAATGCCAAAATGCACTGTGACATACTGAAGCAGAGCATGATCCCCTCCCTTCGGAGACTGGGCCACAGGGCAGTATTCTGACATGATAACGACCCCAAACACACCTCCAAGATGACCACTGCCTTGCTAAAGAAGCTGAGGGTAAAGGTGATAGACTGGCCAAGCATGTCTCCAGACCTAAACCCTATTGTGCATCTGTGGAGTATCCTCAAATGGAAGGTGGAGGGATCGCAAGGTCTCTAACATCCACCAGCTCCGTGGTGTCGTCATGGAGGAGTGCAAGAGGACTCCAGTGGCAACCTGTGAAGCTCTGGTGAACTCTACAACCAAGAGGGTTAAGGCAGTGCTGGAAAATAATGGTGGCCACACAAAATATTTTTTGGCCCAAACACTTTTGGCCCAATTTGGACACTTTTACTTAGGAGTGTACTCACTTTTGTTGCCAGCGGTTTAGACATTAATGGATGTGTGTTGAATCACTTTGAGGGGACAGTAAATTTACACTGTTATACAAGCTGTACACTCACTACTTTACATTGTAGCAAAATGTAATTTCTTCAGTGTTGTCACGTGAAAAGATATAATAAAATATTTACAAAAATGTGAGGGGTGTACTCACTTTTGTAAGATACTGCACATTTTTAACAGATAAAAAAGTATATATATATATATATATATATATATATATATATATATATATACACACACACACACACACACACACACATACAGAATATACTAAATTATGTCAAGCTAACTAACTTTTTACTTTCAAATTAAGAACAGGATGCCCTGCCTCTTGCTACAAGCGATTTGTTCCATGCCTACAGTGTTTTTGACTATTATTATGTCACAACACTTACCACTGCTTCTATACACTAAATTATTGTGCAGCAGTAACTTCTCATGAGAATCATAAACCTCGGTCTTCGCAGGATATGGCAGTGGATAACGTCACCCCTGCCTAAAAACTAGGATGTGAGGTTATCTATGCTGTTTATTCAGGGAATGGGTGACTGTAAGATAGTCTGACTTTGAATTGTCATCATGCAAGGTGCACTTTAGGTATTTTGTGTGCACTTTAATTGTCTGTTTATATTTGTCCTTGTGACCATTGTCACTTGGAAAGAATGAGAAATTGAAAATGTATCAGTTTTCATCAGAACAAGAGATGGGGAGATACTTGTATCAGTCATAATTGTCTAATGTCCCATACACACAATCAGAAATTCTGCCAGCAAAAGTCGGATGTGAGCTTTTAGTCAGAAATTCCGACCGTGTGTTTGCTTCATCGGACTTTTGCTGGCAGAATTCCAGCCAGCAAAAGATTGAGAGCAGGTTCTCTATTTTTCGGTCGGAAAAAGTTCCTATCCAAAAATGCATTTGTCTGTATGCAATTCAGACGCGCAAAAAATCACGCATGCTCGGAAACAATTTGACGCATGCTCGGAAGCATTGAACTTCAGTTTCTCGGCTTGTTGTAGTAGTGTACATCACCGTGTTCTTGACGGTCAAAAGTTCAGAGAACTTTTGTGTGACCGTGTGTATGCAAAGCAAGCTTGAGCGGAATTCCATCGGAAAAACCATCCAAGATTTTTCTGACGGAATTTCTGATCGTGTGTACGGGGCATAAGAGGGGATTTGAACCCAGACAGGAAAAAAAAACCTAAGAAACATTTCCTTACTTTATCCGAAATTTAAAAAAAAACACGTTTGGCTATACATACTCTTAATGAAGTGGAAGCTACTGGTTACATTTTTTAAATGCCAAGTTTTATTCTTGGTGTGGTTTGTATCATTTTCAGGACTTTAGTAAATTCACCCTAAACTGATAAGCCACCTAATTTAGTCAACATTGTCTATTTCCACTAAATTCTCAATTTAATACGGTGGTCTCTTTAATATGGCTGTGTTTCACATTGCCTTCATATTGCCTTCATATTTACATTGCCTTCATATGAGGGCTTGGTTACTATAATGGCATCTAAGCTGGCCATACACTAGTAGATGTTCATACGAACATTCACGTGAAAATTTGTAAGAACATACTTACAGTGTAGTACATTCATAAACTTGAAGAATGTGTTAGAAAAGAACTTCAAAATGTTATTTGCTTTAAACATTAAATTCTGGAACAAATGAACAAAAACCACATACACTGTTAAAAATTTGTTTAAGAAACTTTTTCCATCCTGCTATTTTAAATTTTCTTGTTACTGTGGGCAGAATTGAATAATGATTTGACCCCATTAATATTTCAAAAATGGAATTAACGCTCTTAAAATGAAAACATCAAACAAAATTGTACTATTGTATAGCCAGCTTTAAGCATAAACATACACAGTTAGAAATGTATTTGTTTGAGAAAAAAATTCAGTCCTGCTTTGAATGTTCTTATCACTGTGGTCAAAAAAGAATGTCAATTTGACTCCACTAATGATTAGAAAATCAAATGAATGTTCTTAAAAGGAAAAATTGTGAACAAAATGTCTTCAAGTGTATAGCTAGCTTTACAGTGGAATGGACAATACTTCAGATGGACATAGATGGAGCGAATTTCTTTCCTGCAACCATGGGTTGCAGGAAAAAAAAATGCTTGATTCTCCCAGCAACACAGTCAATGTTGATGGAGGAATCCCTCCCACAGAGCTATTGTGTTGCCCCAGTGAGGGGTGTGAGGAGCAGTCCCTGCCAGGAGAACACACAGTGATTATTGCAAGCAGCTATACCCCCTGGCAATAATCGCATGAAAAATCAGACAGGCTGGTTGTACCCAAGCTGATCAATCGATCAACTTGGGAACAATCAGACTGCCCATATATGGTTTGAATCTCGGATGGTCCTTGCTGAAGCAGCTGAGATTCGGATCATCTATGGCCGGCTTTAGAGCAGGTGCATATGGGGTGGCGCCACACCTCAAGATTTACAGATTGTTAAACTCTTTTCCCTTGTTCTGTTTTCCTCTTCTATTCACCTCTGGACACAAGAGAACTGTAAGAAATAGGGGGTGCAGGGCGCATTGAGAGGAGTCAGAAGGTTCATTATAGTTCAGAAAACATGCAACTGTCTCTATTTTCTCGTTTGTTGGTCTAGACAATCTATAAATATTATAAAATAAAACAGATAGTATGCTGTCTCCAATAGCCAATTCATACAAAAAATACTGAAATGCTGATTTCTTTTACTACTTTTTACACATAGGAAGATATTGGGTTTGTCTTAAAAAATGGGACACCTAACTCTGTGCAGTAAATAGGCTTGGGTCTGGTCTCTGAGGGAAAAAGGCAAATTTGTACATCAAGCAGTGAGACTTGGTGAGAAAAGTAGAAAACTGCATGACTCCTGGGATTTTAGGGTTGACAGGACTGCTTCTCATGAGAAATCCCATCATATAAGAATACTTAATAGATTTATAGTGCCGTTCACAGCCCCTGGTTATAAATTACAATTTGTTTGATGCAATTAAAAAAAGAATTTCAATACAATGTTTTTTGTGCAAATGAACTGAAATGTGGTTCACTGTCAGCAATAAAATTACTGAGTGTACTTGTAAAGTATGCTGTTCATTCCTGACATCTATGTTATCTATACAGTTAGTCCAAGGTTAAAGAAACTGTGTGCTTTCATCAGTTCTAAGTACGTCAATTCTTAGTTCGGCATAGTTCTTTTGCTCTCTTCCTTTGTGTAAGGAAATAAAAACGTTTAAAGCCCAATTCCAGCCTTTTTATGTATCTCATGATTTAAGGCCCCATTCACACCAGAAATTAGTGTGGGAAACCTGCGTTCTGTGAGCATTTTTGACATGGTGTTCAAAACGCACTTCAGTTGCGATCTGCAGCAGGTGTCAATGTTAACATAACACCCCAAACACAGGTGGCAAATGCAGTGCGTTTACCTGCACCAGATTGCATGGTACAGAAGTACCATGCGATCCAGTTGCAGTGTGTTTCCAAAAAGTAGTGCAGGCACTACTTTTGGTGCAGTATAGTGTAATTTGAGCCAATTCAAAATGAATAGGCACTGAACCACATGTGAACTGCAGAGGAATGTAAACTGGCCCTAAGGCTTCCCGTGTCTAAAAAACAAATGTAAATTCCATTCCATCAATTACCCTAGCAGTGTAGTCACCCCCTCCTTTTCACATTAAATGGCACCCATTATCATCCAAACCCTTCCTGTGAGCTGAGGCTATCATAGACACAGCCCCTGGTCTTGGCATTACCATGCAGCCTGGACTCATCATATATAACGGCACTCATACAGTATGTCATAACATTGCAATCAGTGGGTGCTGTTCTATGCAGCATTAAAGTCTGCCCAGACCGTGACAGGCAGTTTACATGAAATTAAAATATAGTAACCAAAATAAAACAATAAGTGAGTGCACCAAGGTCACAGCGACTATCACGCAAGGTGACTCCACAAATCTTATCTGGGTAGGGGGATACATTGTGCTACATTTAGAAGATATTGACACCATTCTCCATTTAAGTTATATGCAATGAAAAAGGCATGGGAACCCCAGATCACCAGAACTGGAGAATGGAGTAGGGGGAATGTAACTGTGTCACAATGCACAAAACTAAAGTGATATTAAAAATGCAAAATATCATTATTAGTACATAAAATTATTTGCATATTAAAAATGTGTCCATATCTACATAATAAATGTACATTAAAAAAATGGTATAAAGCCTAGTGTACTGATGTGTTTTGCATAGATCCAAAGCCTCTTTAGGGTCCACTAGCTCTCAATATTAAGATATGGAGATAATGTCTACAACAAAGAAAATATGAACATTACAGAAAGAATATATAAAACATGTACAACACAATATTTCAAATTCCAATTCTACAAAATACTTTGCATTCTGGAGAAGTGCCAAAAAAAAAAAAAAAACATAATTCCAAGTGTCCCAAGGGATCATAAAGATGCACTAAAACAACACTCTGGGATGGGGACAGTGAAGACATGAACAGAGCACATTATCCCACATTAAAACATTAATCACATGTTGTTTACCGATAAATGGTGGATATCTATGGTATAATAAACAATTAAACAAGATATATTGCTCTGAAGATACCTCATCACTAATATGCAAAAAAGGAAGGTCTACAGACATAATGGTACACCCTACCTTAAACATTGGCAAGAATGGAAAGAGCCCTAATTTCCATATCCTATGTTGACAGGTGCTCCCATATTGTCATGGGTGAATATAGCCGTTACCCAGTGGCTAAACAATAAAAAGTATAAACACATTTAGGTTCCAAAACTAGAGACTTGTAATTTTTATTCCCCCAAGATGCTAAATAATGCTACATATAGGGAGACTTACCAGAGCAAGATAAGATGTAAGGGAACCCACTGCAAATTAATAAAGTGTCTCACATCCCAAGGTGTACAATTCCATTCTACATAAAGGCCAACAAAAGAAAGGGGAAGGATTTGTATATGTTTAAATAAAACAAATTAAAAAATATACCGCCATAAGCCAGGAATGAACAAAAGTTCATCCATGAACCATAGTCAAGACTCACCCTTCAATAGGAAAAAATCACTAGCATGCACGGGCCACTAATCACGCCAAGCAATGGCGAAATGGCGTGCATAACGGCTGAAGATCTATATATCATGGGAAGAAGCGACACACCCAGCTGCGTCATGTGTCCCCTATGCTCATACCTGCCCATCCTCACAAAGGGAGGAGGTTTCGAGTGGAGCGTTCCTCTGCAAAACCAAAATATCTCCACAGCCGGGGTGGACATGACATCACTCATCCCACCCTGGGCTTCCGGGTGATGTGGGAAACCATGAGACCGGAACCAGAGTCTCCACCATTGGGGAAAGGGTGGAAGTGGGGCGAGTGGTCCAGAGTTTCACTGCAAGGAGTAAATGGGGCCACCAAACACCATGAATAGAGATGGCGCCAGGAACCAGCATCACACAACACATCCCACTCGGTAGAGTGCCCACACAAACAGGCCACAGAGAACAGAGAGAGGTCCATCCCACAAGCCCAAGGACAGGCAGAAAGAAAAAAAAAACACCAAACCCCATTCCCCTTAAACAAATAAACTATAATTAATGACACATTGGGCTACTTCTCCAAAATGCATACATATTGACATGTTAATAATCCATATAACAAAGAATCAATACTATGGGCAAGATCTTGAGAACATAAATATATGTTTGAATATACACAATTTTAATATGGCTTCAAAAAGGGTCAAGGCTTAATTGTTCATTTAGGCTAGGCTTGTCTCATGCCTTTAGATGGTATATCCATCTGCATTCCTTCTGCAAAATGATTCTGTCAAAAATAACCCCCTTTAGAATGTGGGTGAATTTGTTCTAGTGCTATGAAATCAAAATGAAAATGACAGGCTACAGAGTTTTCTCAATTTCCCCCTTTTGTGTCATTCACATGATCTTGAATACGTTCCCAAAATCTATGTTTCTTTTTATCTACCTTCTCTGGACTCACTCCCCCAGACCAAGTGGACGGAAGGGAGGTGGAGTGGGAATCCTTCTAGCTCCATGCAGCACCTATCAGGTTCTTCACCCACCTCCCTCTCTGATACTCTCCTCTTTTGAGGCACACTGCATTCGTCTTTTCTCTCCCATTTCTCTAAGAATTGCTGTCATCTACCGGCCCCCTGGACCGGTATCAGCCTTTCTTGATGACTTCTCTGCCTGGCTACCCTACTTTCTCTCTTCTGAAATCCCCACAATTATTCTTGGGGACTTCAACATCCCTGTCAACACTAACACTACTATTACTTCTAAACTTCTCAGTCTAACCTCATCGCTTGACCTGAAGCAATGGATACAGGCTCCTACCCACTCCAATGGCAACACCCTTGACCTTGCCTTCTCCTATCTGTGCACTCCGTGCAACCTTTCCAACAATCCACTCCCACTCTCTGATCACCACCTTATTAGTTTTGCTCTCTCCTTGTCTTCCACCTCTTCTCCCTCCAACCGCCTAACAGTTACACGCAGAAACCTTCGCCACCTCAACC
Source organism: Aquarana catesbeiana (assembly GCF_042186555.1). Taxonomy (NCBI): domain Eukaryota; kingdom Metazoa; phylum Chordata; class Amphibia; order Anura; family Ranidae; genus Aquarana; species Aquarana catesbeiana. The sequence goes on along the minus strand of NC_133326.1, from coordinate 238,915,970 downwards.
CTTCTCTTCTCTACTCTGCTACTGATCACCTCTATGACAAAATCTCCCCCCTGTCCTGTCCCAACCTAGCTACTTTCGTTTACAACAGCTCACTGTCTTCCTCCCTAGACAAGCTGGCCCCCCTCACTACACGCAGAATTAGGCCCCGACTGCTACAACCCTGGCAAACAGATGACACCAGAAGTCTCAGAAAACGTAGCCGCGCTCTTGAGCGCCTGTGGCATAAGACTAAGACCCGGGAAGACTTCACACAATATAAATCTGCCCTCCTAAAATACTACTCCTGCCTTCACACTGCCAAACAGACCTACTTTATCACACTCATCAACACCTTCTCATCCAGTCCACGTCAACTCTTCTCTACCTTCAACACTCTACTCTGTCCTCCACTGCCTCCACCCACCAACTCACTCACTGCCCAGGAGATTGCCAATCACTTCAAAACTAAGATTGATACAATTCATGAGGAGATCGCCAATGCGCAAAAACCTCCCCCATGCAACACTCCATGTCCACAGATACAATCATTACTTCCCTCATTCAACCCTGCTACTACTACTGAGGTTGCTAAACTTTTATCTAGCACTCATCTAACCACTTGCCCCCTGGATCCTGTTCCCTCGCAAATGCTACGCTCACCCTCTGACTCGATTCTACGCTCTCTAACTCACATTTTCAACCTCTCCCTCTCTTGTGGCATCTTCCCAAACTCTCTAAAACATGCGCTAGTCACCCCCATACTAAAAAAGCCCTCACTGGATCCCACCAATCTCAACAACTTACGTCCCATCTCCTTACTCTCCTTCTCCTCCAAACTTCTTGAAAGACTGGTCTACAACCGATTAAGCGACCATCTGACCATGAATAAACTTCTTGATCCCCTTCAGTCCGGTTTTCGCCCTCAACACTCCACGGAAACTGCTCTCCTTAAACTCTCAAATGACCTACTAATGGCTAAAGCCAATGGACACTATTCTGTACTACTTCTCCTGGACCTCTCTGCTGCCTTTGACACAGTGGACCACCCCCTCCTCCTCAAAAAACTCCACTCCTTTGGTCTCCGTGACTGTACTCTTCGCTGGTTCTCATCCTACCTATCCCACCGCTCCTTCAGTGTCACTTACAACTCTACTTCCTCTTCTCCTCTTCCTTTTTCCGTCGGGGTCCCCCAAGGTTCTGTTCTCGGACCTCTCCTTTTCTCAATCTACACCACCTCCCTGGGTCAATTGATTGCCTCCCACGGCTTTAAATATCATCTCTACGCTGATGACACCCAAATCTATCTCTCCACCCCCCAGCTCTCTCCATCTGTCTCCTCACGCATTACCAACTTATTAGCAGACATATCAGCCTGGATGTCACATCACTTTCTCAAACTCAACCTATCCAAAACCGAGCTCATGATATTTCCTCCCTCAGGTGCCACTTCCCCTGATCTCCCTGTCAAGATCAACGGCTCAACTATCAACCCATCTCCCCACGCCAAGGTCCTAGGTGTAATCCTGGACTCTGAACTAACCTTTCGACCCCACATTCTATCACTATCCAAAGCTTGCCGCCTCTGTCTTCGCAACATCTCCAAGATACGCCCCTTCCTAACCAATGACACCACAAAGCTTCTAATCCACTCCCTGGTCATCTCCCGCCTTGACTACTGCAACTCCCTCCTCATTGGTTTACCTCTAAATAGGCTATCCCCACTTCAGTCCATCATGAACGCTGCGGCCAGGCTCATCCACCACACAAACCGCTCAGCGTCTGCTACACCCCTCTGCCAATCCCTCCATTGGCTGCCACTCAGTCACCGAATTAAATTCAAGATACTAACTATAACTTACAAAGCCATCCACAACCTGGCCCCTAACTACATCTCTAACCTAGTCACAAAATACCAACCTAATCGTTCTCTTCGCTCCTCCCAAGACCTCCTGCTCTCAAACTCCCTTGTCACCTCATCCCATGCTCGCCTTCAGGACTTCTCCAGAGCCTCCCCCATCCTCTGGAATGCTCTTCCCCAATCCGTCCGATTTTCTCCTACCTTATCCACTTTCAGACGATCCCTGAAAACTCATCTCTTCAGAGAAGCCTATCTGGCCCCCACCTAACAACTGTACATTTATCTTCTCAATCAGCACATCACCCACAGCTATTACCTCTTGTATCTCTTAACCTTCCCTCTTAGATTGTAAGCTCTAAGTGAGCAGGGCCCTCTGATTCCTACTGTATCAAATTGTATTGTATTTGTACTGTCTACCCTCAAGTTGTAAAGCGCTACGTAAACTGTTGGCGCTATATAAATATTGTATAATAATAATAATAATATCTACATAGAATGTCTTGCATGTGCATTTAATCAAATATACCACTCTAGTTGTTTGACATGATACAACATGGCGGGGAATTGAATTATCACCATTGGTTAATATTTGCAAAGGTTGATGACCTATATATTTGCAGCATGCGCAATCCCCATATGGGAAAGTGCCTTTGGGCAATTGCTTACAGGGGTCAGATATCCCCCAGAACTGAAATAACTAGATGTAACCATGTCACATATACAGTAGATTTATTCCTTTTGAAGGTAATTTTGGGACACGAGTCCACAAATTCCTTCAAAATTGGATCATCCGTGAGGATGTACCAAAATTTATTAAAGATGACTTGTCCACATTTTCAGGGATTGATACCATCAATCCACATTGGAGAGGATGTAACAAAGTGAGAGATATCTAATTTGGAAACTTGTTGGATTTACCAGATGTGTACCTCTGCTCTGCGGGTTAAATATAGACCTTGATATTAATTGCTTCATAGATAATAGCTAATTTTCACGTGGCATCATATATAATTTTTTTTTGTGATTATACTGTTACTCTTCTTTTTGTGTAATCGTGGTTATGTATTATAGTATTTATAAATATGTAATATTATATCCTGCCTTTTAGGTTAAGAATATTAACTTAATATTTCTGTACCCTCTTTAAACAGTTCGCCATCTGTTATTGGACTAACATGGTTACCTTTTACAAGATCGACAATTTAATTATATTCTTTATTTTTTTTTAATTTTGCAATATGTAGCGGTAAAATGGTGCTGCTGATATCATTTTTGGTAAATAATTGGTGATTACACCTTATTGTTTTTAGATGTTGAGACCTCAATTAATATGGCGTTGTTGCTACTTCCGACCTTCATTAATATGGAATCTACTGAGAATTATTAGCTTAGTGATATTGTTGAGCAATGACGGCTATGTACTCGTTTTTTTTTTATATGTCCAATTTCCGCTAATTGGCTAGCTATTTAAGGAGCACTAGCCGCTGATGTCAGTAGGAGGCGTAACGCCTGAAGGCGTGCGAATGTCGAGAGAAGCCTACGTGCTGATGTTACACCGCCGTTTCTGGTTTCCCGTTTGGTGGCCATCTTAGTAAGTCTGGCCCAGATTGTTGGTTTTTACTGGATGTCTTACCTATGCTGCAGCTTTTTATGTTACTTTTCAATTACATGCAATAAATACTCATTATATGCGGCTTCTTGTAGCGAGCTTGTTTATTGCAGTACTTCAGATTATATTGTGAAGTTACTAACTGGATAATAACAAAAAGTTACGTGAGAAAGTGAGAAAGTCACATGATTACTGACGAAACATGTCAGGGCGGAGCCTGTGACATCATCGCACACCACCAGAAAGTAGACTGGAAGCTTATGGTGGTTAACAGCACATTAAGTGACCCTATGGGGCCTCTGCACCCCCTATGTATTGAACGATTTACCCAAGTGCACATTAAAATGTAACTGTGCTTTTCTCTCTTTTTTTAAATAAACACTATGTTTTAAAACAGTAAGCACTATATTAGTTCCTTCTAATCTACATCTTATATATTCGGAGTACCATGGTCTGAGCTGTGCAAGAGTCCAAGGAGCACCTGAGCAGCTGTCACCCAGAGGATTTGTACCCCCGAGGGAAAGACTAGACCCAATTTGGGGTCTTTTGGGGAGGTGAGCGCATACCTTGACTGGTGGCGGGCACGTGTTATTTTGAAGACTATTTATCTATTCACTGAATGACTTTATTATTGACACAGAATGTATTTGGCATGTTCACTTTTAATAGACTGATTGCATTATCTTCATCATTACTACTAGGTGGTCACATTCAGTGTGATATATTTATTCAATTTTTTCACAATATTTTGATTTGCAGTATGTTTTTTTATTTTATTGGAATTTTCTAGGAGGGTCTCACCACTATTGCTGCGTATTTAAGGCGTATGTTGCTATTCTGCAAGTAGCCACTGGGTGGCACTAATATCATTGTTATAGCACTTTTTATGTTATTTATTTGAGAAGAGATAGCGCTTCACTTTTTAATTTAATTTTTTTTTATACTAACTGGATAACATGGAGACATGTGGATCCTTCATTAAGGATGAGGATTGTGGCCTGCGCATACATGATGTACTTATGGTGAGTGCACATATGGTGACGGAGATATCACACCAGCTGTGCTTCACGTGGTGGATACTCAAGACTCCTTAGAGAATTTATGTGTTTCACTATTTAAACTTGATGAATTCAGGCGGGTGGTGGATAAGTGCCAACTTTTTTCACATAATGGACTTTTTAATTTAATTTTAGAGGATTATTACTGATCACAATTGTTTAATATGTTATAGTTTTGTATATCAGTTTCACATGTTACTTGCTCTAGATCGATTTTGATAGGTACTTATCACGTTCTTAGCGCTGCACTCTGTTACAGCTATCGCTATTCTTTAGGCGCTCTGACGAGAGAGACGTGCTCTGCTACACAGCAGGTGTTCCCCTCCATTGTCTATTCACAGAATACTTTGTAAATTGTTAGCTGGTTCACATAATACAATGAATTCAATAACTAGGCAAGAAGAGAGAAGAGGAGGCAGAGTGGCTGTAAACAACAGAGCAACTGTAGGATCAGAGACCTGAAGGTGCAGCATCAAAACACTGGAGGTATACCAATAGCTGTACTCCCAATGCTCACTAAAAAAATAAGTAGTATATAAAAGAGATAAGTCCACAAGGTGACTTACACCACAGTTAACCTATTTGTGACAGACCTAGCCGGGAGAGAGACTTTTGGAGGGGACTGTATGCTAGCCTCTTGCCGATCAATCGTGGGCCCTTGCATTTGGGGGAACGGTGCTCTTTGTGAGCTGTATGCCTGGGGACCCTTGAGGTGGTACTACTGTGGATTCGGGTCCTGGTCCCCCAGGACACACAGACTCTATAAAAGAGATTCCTGGTTGAACTTATGTACAGCCTGCCTGGTGTTTGTTCTGAGCTATCACAACTCGGTTAGAACGGCACATAGCTGTAATTCTAATCCCGGAGCATTGGATAACCGAACAATCAGATGTTGTGATCTGCAGTCTGATTCTATAGCAGCAGAGGAGTGTCGGGAGAGTGGAACCGAGTGAGCAAGGGGCTCGTTACATTGGTGGCAGCAGTGGGATTTGCTCTCCAGTTACTGGGACACTCCAAACCAGCCTGCAGGAGAGCCACGCTGAAAGACTTGCTTGAGAGCCGTGGAGGGAATGGAGGGATCGTGCTTCCTTGCCGTGAACACATCCAAACCATCACCTGGATCCAAGGTAGCAGGATAGCAGGAGAGGAGAGATACCAACCACCATGGATGAGGAATTCAGAAGGAGGTTGCGAGAGAAGGAGATACAGCACAGAGGACCAGTATCAGAGCAGGTCCTGCTAGGATGGTTTGATTCTATCCGCTGTGAACTCTGGAAGGAAGCGCTAGCCCATGAACAGCGACACCAGGGAAAAGTTCTCCCCTCCATCCATGTGAGGTACAGGTCGCAGTATGAAGTGCGAATGCTGTTTTTGGGGGAACAGCCGAACCAGGATTGGACAGCTGAGTTAAGCAGGCTGATCCGGGCAGAAATGCGGTTGGACGAGAGCTACAGAGCCCTCCAGTGGTATGTAGCCCAAGTGTGCCCATGGACAGCGGATGACAGCCCCACGGAAGGCTTTGACTACGATGGCCTGGGATTGTTATACTGGAGGCTGTCCAGGGACCCTGACTTTGGGAGTGATCGGGAGTGGCATTTGGAGGAAATAATGGAGCACAGAGAGCAGAGACTGAATGTCTCAGAAGTGCACTGGGCACTGTAAGATTTGGAGTTTCAGGACGTTCAGGAATGGGAGCTGGAGATCGCCTACAAACAGCTGTTAGACTCAGCAGCAGGGTGGTGCTCCCTTTGCCTGGGACTATCAGGAAATACCAGGTGACAACTCCGAAATCCTGGCTGAAGAGTTGACAATGTGGCAGAGTAACAGTGTGCTTTGCCAACCTGCCCCCGCAGCTATGGAGGCGGAGGTCTTATGGCGGATGCAGCAAGTGCTGACTGACCTTGATGAACCTGTTTCTGCATTGGATGATCTTGGATGGAGGAATGTGCCTGTCCAGCAGAATGCCAGAGAATCGGCAGTGGAAAATCTGAAGATTGCCATCCCCAAACCTGAAGTGCTGACAACAGGGCAGAGCTCTGCTAACCTCTGCCCAGCACTGATAGCATCTTCTGGGTTCCACAGAGAGGAGATGGTGAACCTTTATCCCCAGACACCAGTTGCAGAGACAGGGGATTTGATAGACTTTTCTGCTGAGGAAGAACAACCTGGTGAGCCTCCAGCAGAAGAAGAGCTGTTATTAGGGCCAAACTTTACTGTGCTCTGCCCAGCACTGATAGCATCTTCTGGGTTCCACGGAGAGGAGATGGTGAATCTTTATCCCCAGACACCAGTTGCAGAGACAGGGGATTTGATAGACTTTTCTGCTGAAGAAGAACAACCTGGTGAGCCTCCAGCAGAAGAAGAGCTGTTATTAGGGCCAAACTTCACTGTGCTCTGCCCAGCACCAACAGAAGTATCTGTGAAGTTACAAGGATCTTCCCCAGCTGAAGCGCTGGCAACCGGACAGAGGGTCCAAGATCTCTGCCCTACACCTGCGGTGGTTCCGGAGGCTCAGGGTGAGAAGAAGGTGGTCACTTCCCAGCAGCAGATCAGGATACAGGGGGAGAAGGGAGAGGAGGTGTTCGTCGTCCCTCCCCAACAGTTAGCCGGAGTAGATGGTGTGGGGTTTCCAGCAGAAGGGCTGGCAACAGGGCCGAGTACTGCTGGACTCTGCCCTCAACTAACAGAGGATGGATGTCCTGTGAAGGTGGATGGGACTTCAGTCTCCACCTGTATACCCCAGGGATGCTGGGCAGTCGTGCCCAGATCCCTAACAGCATGACGGAGTGAGCCCAGACACCCTGTCTTCTCTCCAGTGGCAGAAAGGACTCCAGGGAGAAGGGCCAGTCCAGGCCTCTCCCCAGCGGCAGATATGTTCTCTGAGAGAGGCAGAGGTTGGCTGGGTGAGAATTGCTTTGTTTGGAACAATTTGTTTGGGGTACTGTGTGGGTGCAGGCATTGGAGGACTGGAACTGCTGACTAACTTCGGAGTCAACCCGTCTGGGGTCTCCTCCTGTGTTAGTCTCCTGCCAAAAGGGGAGAAATGTGACAGACCTAGCCGGGAGAGAGACTTTTGGAGGGGACTGTATGCTAGCCTCTTGTCGATCGATCGTGGGCCCTTGCATTTGGGGGAACGGTGCTCTTTGTGAGCTGTATGCCTGGGGACCCTTGAGGTGGTACTACTGTGGATTCGGGTCCTGGTCCCCCAGGACACACAGACTCTGGGGACCCTGGATTTGCCATATTAGAAATAGTGACTGATTCATATTGCTGGGACAGATACTGCTAGGAGATGCTGATGTAAATTCCAGCACCTGTCTGTCTGTTACCTGCTAGAATGTGTATTGTAAATAAGTCTCTAGTATGGGATCTAAGAGTCATTAGATCCACATTGTGGTTTGTGTTAATTAACTCTGCTATTGTGTGAAGAAGAGTCTATGTTGATTGTGATAATGTTGATTGGGGGTTCTAAGCTACAAGACGGCCAGTCTGGCCTAAAGGTCATGTCTGAGTCATCTAGGCTGTCTAAAGGGATTAGTTAATTAGACCATGTTAATTAGGTTAATTAGGTTGCAGGTGTATTGTTAGAGTAATATGAGCCGGAGGTATGCACCTCCACTTTTAGTGTATAAAAGAGCCTGTGTATTGTCCAATAAAAGAGATTCCTGGTTGAACTTACATACAGCCTGCCTGGTGTTTGTTCTGAGCTATCACAACTGGGTTAGAACGGCACATAGCTGTAATTCTAATCCTGGAGCATTGGATGACCGAACAATCAGATGTTGTGATCTGCAGTCTGATTCTATAGCAGCAGAGGAGTGTCGGGAGAGTGGAACCGAGCGAGCAAGGGGCTCGTTACACTATTATAAGCCAGTACATTTTTAAAAGTGCTGCAATTCCTAGAGTTTCAAGAGTTTTCAAGAGTAAAGTTTTACTGCAGTTAAGGTTTAAAGCTTTGATAATGTTGGTGCTTAGGCAAAATGTTTGATGGTTGGTGTCAAAAACATTCAGAATTGTGGTGGGTCAAGAGATAAAAAAGATTGGGAACCCAGTTTTATATCAGGGGAGATGAAAAGTTCTAGTTTTTTTTACTATTCTACAGAGAGAAGTAAAAGGAATTATGTTAACTACAATATATTTACAAACCTATGAGGTTGATTTACTAAAACTGGAGAGTGCAAAATCTGGTGCAGCTCTGCATAGAAACCAATCAGCTTCCAGGTTTTATTGTCAAAGCTTAACTGAACAAGCTGAAGTTGGAAGTTGATTGGCTACCATGCACAGCTGCACCAAATTTTGCACTCTCTAGTTTTAGTAAATCAACCCATATGTATTCAATATTTTTTGAAGGTTGAAAAAAGACACAAGTCCATCTAGTTCAACCATAAAAATAAAGAGATTAGATTAGAAAGTTAGATTTGTAAAGCAGTTCTATATACATTAGTTAGATTTGTAAAGGAATTCTATATACATTAAGCAAAATATTAACTTAGTGCTTCCCAAATTTGGATCAGTTGTGCACCAGCACTGAACTGTTTAAGTGCAAACTATTCTATAGAAAATTAGTACGTCATGCCTATACACAAAGCGCACACAGAATCCCAGTAAGTCCCTAGAAATGTACTAAAGTAAGTATATTTTTTATGGAGCGTCTGTGCACATAAATTCTGAGTTATGCAGTATCCCACCTACAGTAAGGGCAAGTACCACCAGTGATACACATACAGTAGGAACCATGATGTATTATATCCACAGCCATCAACCACTTCTCATGGGAACACTTAGTACTTGAAGAAAATACAATTTAGGGAACATAGATTATAGGGTGTTTAGAATTATGAGGTACGTAAAATGCGTTAAAGATTTTTTTTCTTGTTTCATTACAGATGGACTCATTTAAGTGTAGCTTGTGTTAATACCTATGGAGTACATTTTGCTTCAAGCTTAATGTAGCCAATTTGCAATCACACACACAGAAAAAAAAAATGGACATACTATTTGTCTGTATTTCATCATCTCAGATTTGTGTATTCTATCCTGTAATCATTTTTTGGTTCAGTTTTTTTCTTTTATGCTGACTCACCAGCATTTTTATGGGTATATTTTTTTTCTCCTGAAGATTCCTTTACTTGCTTTTTTCTTTTGAAAGCTACTTTTCCTAAAGGGAACAGTTAATTAGTGCTGCACAGACTGAGATTTCTTTGGTGATGAATAGCAGGGCACCTGCATGGAGCTGAAAGAAGTTCTATAGCACTATGCCTGCTCATATAATACTATTTTAATGGCTGCATTTAGAACATCTTGCACTTTCAGCTTTCTCTTAAGTGTTGCAAAGGAAAATTACTTTATTACGTCACCTTTTTAAGAATGTAAATGTATTGCTTCTTAAGTCGTTTATACATCTCATGCTTCACACCACAATTTACAGTCAGAGGTTTAAGGGACATCTATAAATACTTAGGCTGTAACAGCCAAGCAAAGCTTGCAGCCCCTAGCAAAAGACTTGTTGGCGAATGTCAGTCAATTGTTTTTATGCTCCGCAGACACACACTGAGCAGAAGTCCAATGACTGTTCTCACTAAAGTCTTTTAGCCTGCGGTGTATGCAACTTTCCAATCAATACAGTCTTACTTTGAAGCAATGACACATTTTAATTTTGAGGAAAAGGAAATCTTTAAATCTGTTCTTAAGGAACTGATTTTCATTTCTGTCCTTTCTTTTGTGTTGAAGTACCTGCTCCTTTATACATGTATTCCGAATGCATAATGAAGTCAAAAGGGCAAAACTGTAAGAAACAAAATGCTAAAATGCTTCAAGAGACAGGCTATCACGTTTTTGTGTTAGTATTGGATTCTGAGAATTTAGGAGTAAAATACTAAATCATTATAGGCTTTCGGCATAAAAATGATTATATACATGCACTATGTTTATACAGAACAGGAATCCCCAAACTTTTTTTTTGGAGCCCTATAAATATCCAAGTTTATGATTGTTCATTAACCACCAAACTTTTTTTAATCGCTTGCCGACCATATCACTTATGTATGGCGGAAAGGCTGCTCTGCTGCGCCAGATCATGTACTAGGTACATGATCCGGCACTTTCGGGTAGTGGGCGCGTACGCTACCGGCAACCCGGCTGTGCTGTGATTATACACAGCAAATACAGATCAACAGATGCCCACCAATAGATGACCACCGGCACCTGCTGATCGTCGGGAAGACACACAGGACAGAGCTCTGTCTATGTAAACAAGGCAGAGTTCTGTCCTGTCAGTGGGGAAGAGATAGATTTTCTTTCCCACCAAAGCAGAAAAAAAAATCCATTACTTCCCTTAGTAAAAGCACCACCCACAGTACACCAAAACACTAGTTAGGCACATATTTAACCCTTTGATCACCATAGATGTTAAACCCCTTCCCAGCCAGTGTCATTAGTACAGTGGCAGTGCATATTTTTAGCACTGTTTACTGTATTACTGTCACTGGTTCCCACAAAGTGTCAGAAGTGTCAGTTAGTGTCCGATTCCATGCCACAATCTCGCAGTCCCGCTATAAGTTACTGATCGTCACCATTACTAGTAAAAAATTTTAAAAAAAAATTTTAATTCCAGTATATATATCATAGTTTGTAGATGCTATAACTTTTGCATAACCCAATCATTATACGCTTATTGGGATTTTTTTTACCAAAAATATGTAGCAGAATAAATATTGGTCTAAATTTATGAAGAAATTAGATTTTTTTTTTTTAATTATTTGATATGTTTTATAGCAGAAAGTAAAAAAAATTGTTTTTGTTTTTTTTCAAAATTGTCAGCCTTTTGGTGATGAAATGCCACCAAAAGAAAGCTCTATTTGTGGGAAGAAAGGACATTTAATTTATGTATAGCGTTGCATGACCGCGCAATTGTCAGTTAAAGTAACGCAGAGACGTATCGCAAAAAATGGCCTGGTCATGAAGGGGGGGTAAATCTTCTGGAGGTCAAGTGCTTAAATAAAAGTAAATGATTAAATACTGCTTGAAATAAAACTATGAATCATTATAATGATAGATAATATGGTTGTGAATATTGTTTATACTTGCTCTTGGTATTGGCAGCAGCCATTATAGCTACTGCCCATTTAACCTGGGATAACACACTCTTGCCACAAGCCGCTTCACCTTCAGGACCAGGGGTGAGCACATGAGTTCTACAAAGACCTCAAAATATGTAGTAACCACAATAGACCTTCCATTATATATCTACCACCTATTGACCCCCAGGCATTTACTAACCTTCTTTTGACCTCAAGCCAAGTTATTAACCCCTTGGCTAGTCCTGTCGACCCTTAGGGGGTCAGTATTGACCACTCTGGGGAACCCTGATATACTGTAGATGAGGTCAGTCCTGAACGTATGTCCCATATTGTGTGACATAATGAATCTAATCATTAATGTTTCAAAGACTTTGGGGGGCATGACCAGATGTTGGTGTTGATGGAGTGTGGAGTGTGAGTGAGCAGTGGGATGAGAATCTCCTTTCTGCTTACCGCTGCTGACGGAGCGTACGACCGGCTGACATTATCAGGCAGTCTTGTGCCTCGTGGGTCCTCGGTATCCTGAGCTGAAATGGACAGGTGTGGAGGTGTCGCTTGGCGGGGGAACCGGCGCCCGAAGCCTGAGAGCCGCCCTACACCGTGCTGTTTCGTCGGAGCTGCTGCCGCTACTGCGCCTGCGCAACTAGAGCCCGGGGAGCTGTAAGCACTTGGATGCAGCGGAGCGGTGAGGGTGAATGATTGGTGGCCCTGGAGCTGGGGTAGCCGGGAAGACCCCTGCTAAGAGTCTGCTGCAGAACTCCTGTGGAGGCTGGCTGGTGTCCAGACGCTGCGCCGCTGAAGTCCGGGGACCGGAGAGGGCAGGCGAGCGGGACTTTGAAATAGAGCATAGGCCCTGACAGTTTGCTGTGCTTGTTTCCAAGGGATGGTGTGCAGGTGACCCTGCATTACAAGACAAGGGGACCGAGGAATGCATGGGCATCCGTGGTACAACTCTTAAAGTACTGAGCAAATTAATACTGTACAGCATAAATACTACCTGATTGAAGGTTGTAGTACCATCTATATTGCTTTTGCTTTCAGTGACATTTGTCGTCTGTGATCACTCTGGGTCCTGCCGCTCACTGTGCCCCCCCCTTTTTTTTTCTCTGTGTTATTTATATATTCAAAGTTAACAATGTCAAGGAAAAGAGGGGAGGATCCAGTTAATACGGAGAATCTGGGACCTCAGTCATTGCGATCTGCAAAGGAGAAGGGAAGTCAGGCGGCAGCAGCAGCGGCAAAGCTAGAGAAATTTGCACATACCCCTGAACAGACTCCCACAAAAAACGGGCAAGCAACGCAAGTTAAAGCTTCTGGGGATACGAAAAGTCAGGGACAGGCATCATCAGTCGCAGTAGGAGTGGGTCTCAAGAATGTGAACAATAATAAAGGTACAAGGATGGTGGAAAAAGATCACATACCATTACCAATCATTGTTCCCGCTGTAGAGGCAGAACCCACCCTGAGGGAAGTATTACAAGCGGTCAACTTGTGTAAAACATCATTGGAGGGACTAAGCTGCCAAATTAAAGAGGTTAAAGATGAACTGTTATTAATAAAGCAAGAGTTGCAAAAGGCAGTAGAAAGGATAACAGCTCTGGAGGGAAAGGTGAGCCAAATGGAAGATGATGTATTTCCCCTACAGCAAGATGTTAAAATCATGAAGGATCAACTGGGTAGAATTACTGAAAAAATGGATGAAATGGAAAACCGTCTGAGAAGTGACAATGTAAGGGTAGTGGGGCTTCCAGAAGGATGTGAGGGGCATAATTCTATTGTCTTTTTGGAAGGAGTGTATGAGGTGGTCACGAATAAAGCCCCTTGGGCGAACCTGGTAAGGTGGGGGAAGGGGGGGTGGGAGAGTGTTGGGGTGGTTGGTTTGGGGGGGTGGGGGGGGCGGGATGGATGGGTGGTGGGGAGATGGGGGGTTTGTAAAATCAAGACAGAGCGTAATTAGAATACATTTAGTATTGGGGATGGAAGGCAGGGAGGTAGGGGAAGGGGATGCAGGATTGAGCACAAGTGTGGTAAATATGAAAGGAAAATGGAAGATGAGGGGGAACACTTGGAATAGTCACCAAAATGTATAGTAACAGTAAGAATAGTAGTATAAGCCCTATGGGCATTAAAGCACAGAAGGTAATTAAGGATTCTTTTTATATTCCTTTTTATATAATGCACTTTATGGAATTGGTAGCAGGGTTTGCTAGTTGCCCTATGGGCTTGGAGTCACAGAGGGTATGGAGGTTCTTTGCACAACATATTGTACTAAGTTTGAAGTTGGGTTTTTCTTTCTTCTTTTCTTTTTTTTTTTGGTTTTTGTATTACAGGGTTTTTAGGTGCCCCTTTCTGCTCTTTGCTTTTCTGATGCAGTCTAAGGTTTTTAAAATAAGCTCCTGGAATATACGGGGGATGGGGAACCCGAATAAGAGATCTGCCATCTTTTCGCTGTTGGAAATAAGGGGGGTGGATTTGGTTTGCTTGCAGGAGACCCACCCGATAAAGGACACGACGAAATATCTTCAAAACAGGAGGTTTCAGGCCCAATATCATTCGGTTTACTCCTCCTATTCCAGAGGGGTGAGCATATTGGTGAAAAGAGGCATGGCGTTCTCCTGTCGGCAGACCAGTATAGACAGTATGGGCCGTTATATCTTTCTGTATTGCTCAATAGAAAACAGAATGTTTGTTTTAGCTAACATCTATATCCCCCCACCCTTTAAACTCGAAGTGTTGTACAACCTAATGGAATTCATGTTGGACAAAACGGATACTCCGGTAATAGTCGTGGGAGATTTTAATGAGGTGACGAACAAAGGTCTGGATAGATTTCCACCGAGAGTTCAAACACATAAATTAGCAGAGGGCCGTTTGGGACAGTTTTTGGTAGAGGCAGGATTGACAGATTTATGGAGGGTTCGGAATCCTGGAATAAGGCAGTATTCCTGCTTCTCGGCCTCCCACTCCACTTTTTCCAGGATAGATATGACCCTGGGGAATGCAGAAGCGTTGCCGATAATAAAGGACGTAGTATACTTCCCGAGAGGGGTCTCCGACCATTCTCTGATGGTGGTCTCAGTGAATATTGGGGGTAGGGTGGCTCAAGGATTCTGGAAACTGAGTCCATACTGGTTGGAGTTAATGGGGGAACCAGAGAGGATAATAATAAAGTTAGAAGATTTTGTAAGATCCAATGAAGGCTCAACTACAGCGGGCATACAATGGGACACCTTGAAGGCATTCCTCAGGGGTATACTAATCCAGGGGGTGGCAGGGGTCAAGAAGAAAGCAAGAGAGTGGGAGGAAGGGATTAGGAGGGATCTGGAGAAGGCAGAAAAGCAATTTTTAGAGGATCCAACACTAGAGAGGCAGAAATTGTGGGAGGAGAAACAAGAGTCTTATAGAATAGCAGTGCTAAGGAGGGGGGAGAATAAGCAACTTTTTCAGAGACAACGGGTCTTTGGGGAAGGAGAAAGCATGGGGCGTATGTTGGCCTATTTAGTGAAAACCAACTCCTCCTTTTCGACAATTCCTGCAATTAGGACCCCAGGTGGTGAGATCTCTTCCCAGAGTTTAGAGATCACGGACACATTTGGGAAGTACTATGAAAACCTGTATAGGTCGCAGGGGATTGTCGGAGAGGAGGATATGGAGAAATTTTTCAAGAATATACTAATCCCTACCATTTCAAGAGAGGACAGAGAGGGTCAGGACGCGCCAATAACATTAGCTGAATTATGCCAAGCGGTGAATGGAATGGCAAACCAAAAATCCCCGGAGCCAGACGGCCTCCCGGTTGAGACCTATAAGCAATATGGGAAAATCTTGTTACCAGAATTACTCAAAACATTGAATTGGGCACTACAGGTAGGGAGGTTGCCTGACTCTATGACCGAAACTAATATTATTCTGCTCCATAAAGAAGGGGGGGACCCGCTGGAACCATCGGCATATAGGCTAATATCTTTGCTATGTACGGACCCCAAGATTCTGGCAAGGGTGTTGGCGTCCAGACTCAATAAAATTATTTATAAACTCATACACTCGGATCAAACGGGATTTATCCCCCACAGGACCACGAGTATGAATATAAGGAGGATATACCTGAATCTCCAGACCCCGACAGAGAACATGGGGTCAAGAGCCGTGGTGTCTTTAGACATAACTAAGGCCTTTGACAGCCTGGAGTGGGGTTATCTCTGGCGGGCTCTGTAAGAATTCGGTCTAGGTTCCGTTTTTATAAAATGGATAAAAATACTGTATAAGGGCCCAAGCGCGAGGATTAAAGTTAATAACGAAAGCTCAGAAAAAATTTGCTTAGAAAGGGGGACAAGGCAGGGGTGCCCTCTGTCTGCCTTGCTTTTCGCCCTCGCCATGGAGCCATTAGCAATCTATATTAGGTCCTGTTCAAAGGTAAAGGGGTTTGTAAGAAGAACAGGAGAGGAGAAGATTGCCCTGTATGCCGACGATGTCCTGTTGTTTCTTGGAGATATGGAGAGCTCCCTTAGGCAGGTAATGGACATAATGGAGAGGTTCTGTAACCTGTCAGGTTTAGTGGTGAACTGGAGGAAATCGGCACTCTTGCCGATAGATACCCCTAATAATCCTTTGACATTGGGAATCCCACAATTAAAAGTAGTCTCAACAATACGTTATCTGGGTATAAACATGACAAAAGATCCCAATGAGTATATTGAAGATAATCTAGCTCCACTACTGGATAAATTTAAGGGCAAAATAGACATTTGGAACCGGCTGCTCTTAACAGTAGCAGGGAGAGGGAATTTAATCAAGATGGTCTGGCTGCCTCAGTTACTGTATCTGTTACCTAACTCACCGGTATGGGTGAATAAAAAGTGGTTTAAGAAAATTGATATGTTATTTAGGGAGCTGGTATGGAGGAAGGGTAAGGCTAGGATTAGCCTTCAGAGTTTACAACTGCCAGTTAAGGAGGGGGGAATGGCTCTCCCGCATCCAAGGTGTTACTTTCTGGCGGCACAGTTGCAGCATATAAGAGGTGGAAGTGCCGATAGAGGTTTGTTGACTCTGGAGGCGCCACATAAGACAGTGGTGGAGGCATTGGAGGCAGACTCTCTCCCTGGTAGCGGCCCCACAATTAGGATGATAACAAAGGTGTGGAAGGCAACAAAGAGCCTAATGGTGGTGGCCCTGGGGGAGTTCAAAGAATGGGAGAGATGGGGCATAAATAGACTATCCCAGCTATATAAAGGGAACATATTAAAATCCTTTGGGGAACTTCAAACTGAAAATGGAATCCCGAGACAAACTTTCTTTAGATACCTACAAATGAGAGCTGCTTTGAATGCTCAGTTTAGGACGTGCCCACTAGTGTGGACCGATGCAGCATTGCTTCAGAAAGTGGTTAAATCTGGGGAAATAAAGGGCTTTATCTCAGGAATATATGTGCAATTGTGTAGTAAAAGTATCGTAAGGCCAGAACATCTTGGGTGTAGGGAAGGATGGGAGGTGGATGTTGGGAAATTAACCGACGTACAATGGAGAAAAATTCTGGAGATCGGGCAAGAGGTCTCAGTATCCCCCGCACAGAGAGTCTCTCATTTAATGCTGGTACATAGAGCATATTACACCCCAAAAAAACTATTTAGATTTGGTTTAAGATTAGATGCTAAATGCCCCAGGTGTGGTGAGGAGGGTGATCTGATACATATGGTCTGGAGATGTCCCAAGCTAGTCCGATATTGGATGGGGGTAGTAGGAGCCATTAGCGGCAAGTGGGGGATATCCTTGGACACAGATGTCAGATTATGCATCCTTGGATATAGAGTATGGGGTCTGGAGGAGGCAACGCTAAAAACAGCAGTTTTGAGGTGTTTGTATCAAGCCCGGAAGCTGATCATGCAAAGATGGCAAACAGTCTTGCCCCCGACGGTTGAGGAGTGGGCAAAAATAGTAAATGAGATAATTTGGAAGGAGAGAGCCCTATATATTAGAAGAGGGAACCTTAAAAAATTTGAAAAGATGTGGAACCCCTGGTTGATAAGCATTGGATGTAAGGATTAACTGAATGAATTTGGGATCCTGGATGGGATGGGAGGGGGGGGGGGGGTAGGAGGGAGGGGTAAGGTAAACAGTTATTTGTTGTTTAAACACAGGGCACTTTGTGCCTATTTGTGGATAGAGCAGGCATGTGTTATAGAAGTATAGTATGTATGGATATGAGGTATGCTGCCCTCTCTCCTGCGAATTTTGTTTATATGAACCTGGTGATGTCATAATTTGTTGGTTGGAAGGTATGTAAATTTTAAGAAATGTTAATAAAGAATATTTAAGAAAAAAAAAATGTTTCAAAGACTTTGTTTCTGTATAGACTTCAAATAAATGTGTACACTGAAACAGCCATAAAAACACATACAAGTGTAATAAGTCAAAAAGAATGTTGATTTTGGCACTCTTCGACACCATTACACTTGGTTCTCTCCTGTGGGATCCCTGTCTTTGTGGTGAGCTACTGAATACAGACCAGTAGGGCTCAAGTAATAACTTTGTCCATATTTTGATAACATGCCAAAATCTGTGTCCAGCACCCCTCTACCACCATCTCTTCATATTAAGACAAGCAGGCTGTACTTCCTTGTTTGTAGTGTTGCACAGCAATTATGCATTTCTTTTCTTTCAGTAATGTCTCAGACTAATTAAACATAAAGCACTCTTTTTTGGGGTTTTACTGTGATTTAATTTTATCTTAGTAGTTCTTCAGCAGGGATGGTGACTATGTTTCCTGATATACATAAAAGCAAGTAAGATTCTGCCATTTTCAACTGGGGCGTTAAACATTTGTAATTAGGAATAACATAAAAATAAACTGGAACTACATTGCACCTCCATATTTTGTCATACTTGATAATGTAATGCATACTGGATTTTTAAACAGTATGTTGTATCTGTGTAAACATTCCACTGTTCTTTTTATACAAGGCAATTTGCATACTTGAAAACATGAGATCATTTCGCTATTTGCAAACTTAGGCCCTGTTCATACCTGTGCGTTTCAAGTGCTGTGCATTGAAAAAAAAAACTGCCTGCTGCATCTTTGATGCGCTTTTTTATGAAAACGCATGATATATAGAGTTAATTATTAATGCACTAATATTGCACCTAAAACACATATGAAATGCACCTTGAATGCAACACATCTAAAATGCTCCACACAGATGTGGACCACCCTACAACTGGAAGTCACTAACTTTACAAATATGCATAAATACATTTCTGGCATGCCATAATAAACAGGAAGAGAATAACAACAATAATAATACAAATAATAACAATAAAATAATTATACCTTTTTAAGGTTAAAAAGTCAGCCATTGAGCTCCAGTCAGGTGAGTTTCCCTATGGTAGAGGAGGACACTGCCTGAAACAAATTTTTATACAGTTTGATGATACAGTCGACCGCCTGCTTCTCCTCAGAAAACTTCACTTCCTTGTCCTCCAAGATTTTTCTCTTTCCTAGCTCATCTCCAACCAAAGTGTTCCTTCAGTAACACCTACTACCTCTCCTCTCTTCCTCTTTCTTTAGGGCCCCCCCAAGATTCTGTCCTCAGACCATTTCTATTCTTTATCTCCACTTCTTCTCTTGGTTATTTAATAAGCTCTCATGGCTTCAAATACCATCTATATGCTGATGACACCCAACTCTCTCTCTACTCTCCATTCTCCCTTTCAATCTCTTTACTGACATAACAGTACGGAAGTCACTTCACTTCCTAAACTTCAGTCTTTCCAAATCTGAACTCGTTCATTTAATCTGATGTGCAGGATAAAGGAAAGATGAGGGAGGTGAAGGTGTTAAAATATACAGATCCCAGCAGAGACACTAGGGATATCAGCTGTGTTGGAGTGGAGGGTGAGATGAAAGAGTTAGAAATCATTTTGCTGCAGTCACTGATCTGGATCTAAAGAATGAATGAGTTATTCGTTTTACTTTCTCTCTTTCCTTCATTGTAAAAGGAAGGTGAGGGCTAATAGATGTACACTGAGCAAAATTCTAAATGCAACACTTTTGTGTTTGCCCCTATTTATCATGAGCTGAACTCAAAGATCTACTCAACTCAACTCAAAGGTCCAACTTTTTCTACTTTTTCTATGTACACAAAAGGCCTATTTCTCTCAAATCTGTCTAAATCTGTGTTAGTGAGCACTTCTTTGCTGAGATTATCCATCCACCTCACAGGTGTGGCATATCAAGATGCTGATTAGACAGCATGATTATTGCACATGTGTGCCTTAGGCTGGCCAAAATAAAAGGCCACTCTAAAATGTTCAGTTTTACTGTATTGGGGGGGGGGTCCAAAAACCAGTCAGTATCTGGTGTGACCAACATTTGCCTCACGCAGTGCAGCACATCTCCGGAGCATCCCAAACATGCTCAATGGGTGACATGTCCAGTGAGTATGCTGGCCATGCAAGAACTGGGATGTTTTCTGCTTCCAGGAATTGTATACAGATCTTTGCAACATGGGGCCGTGCATTATTATGCTGCAACATGAGGTGATGGTCGTGGATGAATGGCACAACAATGGTTCTCAGGATCTCGTCACAGTATCTCTGTGCATTCAAAATGCCATCAATAAAATGCACCTGGGTTCATCGTCCATAGCATACGCCTGCCCATACCATAACTCCACTGCCACCATGGGCCACTCATTCCACAACACTGACTAATCGCTCACCCACATGACACCATACACGCTGTCTGCCATCTGTCCTGTACAGTGAAAAACAGGATTCATCCGTTAAGATAACACCACTCCAAAGTGCCAGACACCATCGAATGTGAGCATTTGCCCACTCAAGTCAGTTACGACGACGAACTGCAGTCAGGTTGAGACCCCGATGAGGATGACGAGCATGCAGATGAGCTTTCCTGAGATGGTTTCTGACAGTTTGTGCAGAAATCCTTTGGTATGCAAACCAATTGTTGCAGCAGCTGTCCGGGTGGCTGCTCTCAGATGATCATGGAAGTGAAGATGCTGGATGTGGAGGTCCTGGTCTGCGGTTTTGAGGCCGGTTGGAAGTACTGCCAAATTCTCTGAAACACCTTTGGAGATGGCTTATGGTAGAGAAATTAACATTCAATTCAAGGGCAACAGCTCTGGTGGACATTCCTGCAGTTAGCATGCCACGCTCCCTCAAAACTTGTGACATCTGTGGCATTATGTGCTATGTGATAAAACTGCACATTTTAGAGGCCTTTTATTGTGGCCAGCCTAAGGCACACCTGTGCAATAATCATACACGGTTTACATTATGTGATTGTTGTGATTGGTCTCTCCATGATCACAGTGATCCTAAGGCACAGCTACTCAGATTGGCTCAGTTCACAGGCAGTAATGAGTAATGTGCTCTTTTGCCACCTGAGAGTTATATCTGAAGCGATGCTTATGCAAGGTAATCCAGAAATAGACATCCACCGCTCTTCTTCTTTTTTTCTGTAGCTCACAGATGCCAACTGACAAAAAAAAAAAAGAAAAAGTGCTGGAGATTTAAACCTAGGCACCTAATTACTTAACCCTAATTTGTTGTATTGCTAGTAAGGCTACTAAAAACAAAATAAAAAATGACACATGCTATATTGTCAAAAGTATTGGGACGCCTGCCTTTACACGAATATGAACTTAAATGGCATCCCAGTCTTATGCCCCGTACACACGGTCGGACTTTGTTCGGACATTCCGACAACAAAATCCTAGGATTTTTTTCTGACGGATGTTGGCTCAAACTTGTCTTGCATACACACGGTCGCACAAAGTTGTCGGAAAATCCGATCGTTCTGAACGCGGTGACGTAAAACACGTACGTCGGGACTATAAACGGGGCAGTGGCCAATAGCTTTCATCTCTTTCTTTATTCTGAGCATGCGTGGCACTTTGTCCGTCGGATTTGTGTACACACGATCGGAATTTCCGACAATGGATTTTGTTGTTGGAAAATTTTATCTCCTGCTCTCCAACTTTGTGTGTCGGAAAATCCGATGGAAAATGTCCGATGGAGCCCACACACGGTCGGAATTTCCGACAACACGCTCAGATCGGACATTTTCCATCGGAAAATCCGACTGTGTATACGGGGCATAAGTCTGTAGGGTTCAATATAGAGTTGGACCACCCTTTGAGGCTATAACAGCTTCAACTCTTCTGGGAAGGCTGTCCACATGGTTTAGGAGCGTGTCTATGGGAATGTTTGACCATTCTTCCAGAAGCGCATTGATGAGAAGGCCTGTCTCGCAGTCTCCACCCTAATTCATCCCAAAAGTGTTCAATAGGGTTGAGGTCAGTGCAGGTCAGTCAAGTTCCTCCACCCCAAACTCGATTATCCATATCTTTATGGACCTTGCTTTGTGCACTTGTCCAAATCATTTGGTGTAGGGGGGATTATTGTGTGGGGTTGTTTTTCAGGGGTTGGGCTTGCCCCCTTAATTCCAGTAAAGGGAACTCTTAAGGTGTCAGCATACCAAGACATTTTGGACAATTTCATGCTCTAAACTTTGTGGGAACAGTTTGGGGATGGCCCCTTCCTGTTCCAACATGACTACGCACTGTGCACAACGCAAAGGTCCATAAAGATACGGATGAGCGAGCTTGGGGTGGAGGAACTTGACTGGCCTGCACAGAGTCCTGACCTCAACCTGACAGAACACCTTTGGAATGAATTAGAGCGGAGACTGCAAGCCAGGCCTTCTCGTCCAACATCAGTGCTTCACCTCACAAATGCGCTTCTGGAAGAACATTCCCATAGACACACTCCTAAACCTTGTGGACAGCCTTCCCAGAAGAGTTGAAGCTGTTATTGCTGCAAAGGATGGGCCAACTCAATAGTGAACCCTACGGACTAAAGGGTTAAATTTCATGTGCATGTAAAGGCAGGCGTACCAATACTTTTAGTAATATAGTGGATTTGATGCAGTCTGTCACTAGCATTAACAAAGCAGTCTTTGTTTTTCTGAGTCCCACCTGTAACAATGTTCAACATTTATTAATTTATGTAAAACCTTTATCCCAAAAGGAAAAAAAAACAGCTTAAAAAGTATTATATGGAGGTTGGTTTTAATTTGTTAGTCATTTATGAAAAGTTCATCTAATGCTGCGTACACACGAGCGGACTTTCCGGCATACTTGTTCCGGCGGACCAGAGTCCTCCGGACAATCCAACCGTGTGTAGGCTCCGGCGGACTTTTCCAGCGAACTTTACCCAAAAGTTTCAGTTTCTGACGGAAAGTCCGCTTGTCTGTGTGCTGGTCCGACGGAAAGCCCACTCATCTGTATGCTGGTCCAACGGACCAGATACGACGCAAGGGCAGGGTATTGCATTTCGCGTTCGCTGCAATAGGAAAAACAAATTTTCCTATTGCGGCAAGCGCGTGGCATACCAGGCCCTTAGGTCTGGTATGGATTTTAAAGGGAACCCGCTACGCCGAAAAACGGCATGGGGTCCCCCCTAGAATCCATACCAGACCCCGATCCGAGCACGCAGCCCGGCCAGTCAGGAAAGGGGGTGGGGACGAGCGAGTGCCCCCCCTCCTGAACCGTACCAGGTTGCATGCCCTCAACATGGGGGGGTGGGTGCTTTGGAGGAGGGGGCGCCCCACCCTAAAGCACCTTGTCCCCATGTTGATGAGGACAAGGGCCTCTTCCTGACAACCCTGGCCGTTGGTTATCGGGGTCTGCGGGCGGGGGGCTTATCGGAATCCGGGAGCCCCCTATAATAAGAGGGCCCCCAGATCCCGGCCCCCCACCCTATGTGAATGAGTATGGGGTACATGGTACCCCTAACCATTCACCTAGGGAAAAAATGTCAATAATAAAACACACTACACAGGTTTTTAAAATAATTTATTAAACAGCTCTGGGGGGGTCTCCCTCCGGCTTTGGGGGTCTTCTTCCGGCTTCGGTGGTCCCTCCGGTTCCTCTTCTCCCGGCGTCCAGTTGGTTCTTCTCCCGGTGTTCCAGTTCTTCTGCCGGCTCCTCCGCTGTCTTCTTGTCTTCTTCCCTCTTCTCTTCTCCAGATGTTGACACGCCGCTCTCTCCGGCTGGACTGCTCTCTGAGCGCTCCGTTGTGACTTATATAGGCAGAGGCCCTGCCCCCTTATGCCATCACAGTCCCTGGGCATGCTGGGACTGTGACGTTTTAGGGGGCGTGGTCAACACCACCCGTGACCACGCCCCCTAAAACGTCACAGTCCCAGCATGCCCAGGGACTGTGATGTCATAAGGGGGCGGGGTCTCCGCCTATATAAGTCACCGCGGATCGCTCAGAGAGCAGTCCAGCCAGAGAGAGCGTCGCGTCAACATCTGGAGAAGAGAAGACGGAAGAAGACAAGAAGACAGCGGAGGAGCCGGCAGAAGAACTGGAACACCGGGAGAAGAGGCCAGAGAGAGCAGAGAAGAACCAACCGGACGCGGGGAGAAGAGGAACCGGAGGGACCCCTGAAGCCGGAAGAAGACCCCCGAAGCCGGAGGAAGACCCCCGAAGCCAGAGGAAGACCCCCCGGAGCTGTTTAATAAATTATTTTAAAGACCTGTGTAGTGTGTTTTATTATTGACACTTTTTCCCTAGGTGAATGGGTAGGGGTACCATGTACCCCATACTCATTCACATAGGGTGGGGGGCCGGGATCTGGGGGCCCTCTTATTATAGGGGGCTCCCAGATTCCGATAAGCCCCCACCCGCAGACCCCGACAACCAACGGCCAGGGTTGTCGGGAAGAGGCCCTTGTCCTCATCAACATGGGCACAAGGTGCTATGGGGTGGGGGGCGCCGCAGGGCGCCCCCTCCCCAAAGCACCCACCCCCCATGTTGAGGGCATGCAGCCTGGTACGGTTCAGGAGGGGGCGGCGCTCGCTCATCCCCACCCCCTTTCTTGACCGTCCGGGCTGCATGCTCGGATCGGGGTCTGGTATGGATTTTAGGGGGGACTCCACAACGTTTTTTTCGGCATAGGGGCTTCCCTTTATAATCCATACCAGACCTAAGGGCCTGGTATGACCCGCGACGGGACTCGCAAGGTGTCAATGCCGCGAAGTCTGGTCGTGTGTGGGCAAGTCCACCCGTTTTTAAGTCCGGCGCACCTGGCGGACAAAGTCCGTCGGAAAGTCTGCCGGACCAAGTATGCCAGAAAGTCCGATCGTGTGTACGCGGCATAACACTACCCTCCCCAGACAACACTGGTGTTCAAGGGTGTCTCTGTTGCTCCAGTGTTATTGGCTGAATTGCCAGGTGAAAATAAAGGGAAAAAAAAAAAACTGAAAATGAATGCAGCCACATCTATTGGTTGGTAAACTGCAATATACCTTTTTGGGTTTACATACATAAACTTTATTTGCTCCATTTTCTTTTTTTTCCGTTCATATGTAAACATTTCACATTTTCATTTATTTAGTTAATTCTTGTAGTGCCACAATATAAAAAAAATTATAAAAACTGTTGTTCTTGTATTTGTGCAGGTCTCTTCCAGGTGCTTTGTTTTTCTTCCAAAAACATACTGGCATTATTGGAGTAGGGATGGTAGCTGCTAAGGTCCTCTGCACTGCAATGTGGAAATTATGACTATCCATTACTTGTGTCTAGCATATCTTTAATTAGGTTCTGTGCAGCTGTTGCCTTAGATACGTTATCTGAGTGTAATTTAATGTGATCATCCTTTTGCACCTGAGCTGAGTTGGTAATTACAGAAGTCCACAGAATGCGACTGGCGGCAGGGGGGTTTCATTGTGACTTGTAAAAGTATTCATAAACATATTCACAAAGATACAGTGCTAGTACAATTGTACACTTGTCACAATTGAAGTGGAACTAGACATTTGTGCTAAAACCCTGTGGTTGTCTGTGACAGATTTGGGATATTATAATATATACATATATATTTTTTTCTTCTTTTCTGATATTGCTTGGCATATATAGATATTGTCTGATAAATTTGAATGCTCTTATTGTTTTTCAGTATGCATGCAATAATTTTCATTAAAACTCTAATTAATCAAATGGAATTTATAGATAATAGTAAATTTATAGAGCTGCTTTAATGGGAAGCAGAAAGAGCTTATACACAAATGCCAGCCTCAGCTAGGACTGCAGACTTCTTTGTGAAAGGTCTCCTCTTTCTAGTCCAGCACATGTTTTAAGCTAGCAATAAAAATGAGCATCTTCTTGCTTTTCTGGTCAAGCCAAACCATTCACTATACCTAGAACAGGAATCTTCAAACTATGGCCCTCCAGCTGTTGTGGAATTACACATCCCATGAGGCATTGTGACATTCACAGACATGACTAGGCATGATGGGAATTGTAGTTCCTGAACAACTGGAGGGCCACAGTTTGAAGACTCCTGACCTAGAACCTACAATGCTAATCAAATGTTATAAACTACTAATTGAACATATTGTCTACACTGTATGCAATTTTACAATGAGTTCTAATAAAAACCAGGCACATCAAGTCCCTGCTAGCCTTTTAGCCTATCTTGCTCCCTTAAATTCTGTTGCCTTTCCCCTACCCAGAGGGAATTCCTGGATTCTCCCATAGAGCTCTATTCATATTAGTGTAGTGCGATAATTGATGCAAAAAATCTAAGAATGCTTGTTGCGCTTGCAGGGCCAATCTATTGTGAATGGCACCACCAACGTGCCAAACAAGAAGCTCATTCTTGCGTGTACAGAATACGAGGAACTAAAAGCTTTGAATGATCAAAGTTAAAAAAGGTACATGAGCTTATTTGGCCCGCTTATCACATGTATTGAAATGAATAGGCTGTCCTACTCACAAAACATGAGAATGTGCCCTTTTCAGATATTGTATATTAATATAAACATGAAGCCCAAATTACATTCTTATTAGGGAGAAGAACACTTATCAACGTAGAAATTCCTCTAAGAGATTTGTCCATTTGGCAATGTTGGCTTGATACTCCCGGCTTAGCCCCTTCACAACTCACCTTAGACAGGCTATTGCACATATAGGCTCAATTGTTTGATATTGCTCATATAGTTGACTGTGCTTGTTGGCCTAGAGCTTCCTTATGATTGTATGTTTGCCTTACAATGCTTGATACCAGTGGCGGCTCATCCATTAGGGGTGCATCTACATACAGGGTGCCAGACTATGGATTCCAATGGGGGAGGGTGTGTTTTTTTAAGAATTTGTTTAGAGCCAGAGGCTCTAATAGGCTTCAAAAAAGGGGTGGGCTCGGGGCACAGAGCACTGCACCCCGATCCCACCCAGTTGTGTGACAATAGTGAATGAATATACGCTATTTTCACACTAAGTATCCTCCCTGCCAATTAACAAGTGGGTCATGAGATCCACTTCCCGATTGGCCAAATTGTCAGGCAATCCTATTATTTGCCTAGCCCCTAGGAGGAGGAGAGAGGCAACACACGGTGGAAACCACCATGCTGGAGGAGAAGACACTGGAGCCACTACCCGCAGCCCAATCGCCTGCCACCTAGATGGGGTCCGCCGTGCTGGAGGAGAGAACACCAGAGCCACTGTCGGCAGCCCGCCACCTAGATATGGTAAGTGCCGGATGGACCGTCAGACATTGAGCGGGGAGCGGGGGTGGAGTGGTTGTTCACCACCCCCCCAAAAAAAACACCACTATGCGTCGCTTTAACTGACAATTGCATGGTTGTGCGACTCTACCCAAACAAAATTTAGGTCCTTTTTTCCCACAAATAGAGCTTTCTTTTGATGGTATTTGATCACCTCTGCGTTTTTTATTTTTTGCCCTATAAACAAAAAAAGACTGACTATTTTGAAAAAAGACAATATTTTTTACTTTTTTGCTATAATAAATATCCCAAAAAAATGTCTGCATTAGTTTAGGCCAATATGTATTCTTCTACATATTTTTGGTAAAAAAAATCTCAATAAGCGTATATTGATTGGTTTGCGCAAAAGTTATAGCGTCTACAAAATAGGAGATATATTTATGGCATTTTTATTATACATTTTCTGTTTTACTAGTAATGGCGGTGATCAGGGATTTTAGCAGGACTACGACATTGCGGCAGACAGGTGGGGACACTTTTGACATTTTTTGGCCCAGTGACATTTATACAGTGATCAGTGCTATAAAAATGCACTGATTACTGTATAAATGACATTGGCAGGGAAGGGGTTAACACTAGGGGTGATCAAGGAGTTAAGTGTTCCCTAGGGCAGTTTTTCTAACTGTGGGGGGAATTTACTGACTTCAGGAGGAGAGAGATCGCTGTTCCTGATAACTAGGAACAGAAAATCTCTCTGTACTCCCCTGTCAGAATGGGGATCTGTTTGTTTACATTGGCAGATCCCCATTCTGGCTCTCTGTGGAGGGATTGCAGGTGGCTGGCAGACATCGCGGCTGCCGGACACGTGCATCCGCTCCGGAGACGTGCTCGCGCCTGCTATAGCCTTTAAAAGGGACCTCCGTACCACTACAGCGTTTTGCGCAGCCGAACCAACCTAACGCAGTATAACTGCAGCGGCTGGTCGGCAAGCAGTCAAAAAAAAAACCTGAAGCCCGTTATTGCAGAATTTAAATGAAAAATGCATGGTCCTAGATTCCCCCTTACTTTACTTGGAAGAATTAATCTGTTTAGAATGGTGTTTCTCCAGAAGTTTCTGTATATATTCTCCAACAACTCTCCTACTAATATTCCTAAACACATTGTGCAAAAACTAAACTCCCTGATTACCTCACACCTCGTTTTTATGTCACCCCAAGCCTAGGTTCTCCCTCACGATGCTGAAACTCTCATCAATGGGTGGACTGCTACTACCATATGCACAGCAATACCTTTACACCTCTCTGCTGGTGTATGTGCAGTGGCAGCTAGTCCCACAACTAGACAATTCAGCCATGGCGGCAACAGTGGCTTCCTTTTATAAAACACTCTAAGATATTATTCATTGACAAACCCTTCAAATCACTGATGGTACCTCAATTTTGGCTTTGTCTCCAAAAATTTATAAACAATGAAAAAAGGCCCTTCCACAACCCGCCCAGACGTCCTCCCTCAGTCATCCCATTTGGTGTAACTCAAAGTTTGAGCGCCTTCTAACGGTTCTATGGCTTTCCCTGAAAAGGGGGGGGGGGAAATCTGGACCCAAATAGTCTTAGCATTACCTCAAAGTTACAGAAAGGACATCTCAGATGGGATAAAATCACCAGCAAATCATTGTAAATTAAGGCTATGTTTTTTCTCCTATTAGCTTCCAAAGTAACATTACAAAAAAGAGAATAGGCTCCCAGCAGGCTGTACCAGGAACAACTGATGTTCTTTGTTGTTTTGCAGACATTTTGTCCAGGTTATTTTGTACAATTGAGAACAGAATAGACTTTTTACTAACACAAACACGTTTTCATTAAATGCCAAGAACATGCTCCTTGCAAACCAGATAAATGTTCCAAGTTTTTACTTTTACAGAACACAATAATGTGTGTATGTTTTTTTCTCACAATACTTTATAAACTGTGATTAATATTCTGTAGTATAGGTAACCTCAAACTCAATATCCTTCACTTCTCTTCAACTTTAACAGTCTTTGTTCCAGGATCCAGGCTAGGACAAGGTTCTCAATCACAAAGTTAGTTTGTTATGTGAAGGTGCTATGAACAAAGTTCACAACTACAAAAGGTACAATCGAAGACCCAAAGTTATGCCAATTTATCAGTCCTTCAAATTCTGCATTGAAGAGAACAAGTCATAAATAGGATTTTATAATTACTTGTATACTCTTTCTTACATCCTGGCTCCCACCTAAACTCAGCTCTGATAACAGATACTCAAAAAGGGTAATAATAACGAAAGGTGTCATCAAGAATCAGGATTACCTGTAAGAAAACAAATGGCTTTGTTACTTACCAGCAGCCAAAACAAGGAATCAAATCAAGCCTAAGCTCTGGCAGGAGATAGGTCAGCCTCCATTTCTGCTGACAAGTCTGATCTGTCATGTAGAAAGTGGAAATGGAAAACATCATACATGCAAAGTGGCAGTACAAGAATTTCAAGTACCCAAAGTGAAGTGAAAAATGAAACTAAGGCTGAAACTTATTAAACAAGAATACTGGTTGGGCAGATTGTAAAACCTTGTTCCATCACTGTTTTCTTTGCAAGTCATTGTCCATTGTTTGTTCTCTGCCTATACTATAGGTCTATATGTGGAATGGATTCCAAAACCAACATTTGCAATTAGTGCCATGCAGTAAAGATGCCTGAGGATGGTAAGACTGTGCCTGCACATCTGACTACCCTCTAATTAACCCCCAGGCAGCAATAAAACATAAGCCATTTCCCCAAACACTATACACAGCAGCAAATCATAAATGATGTACCTCTGTCATGAAGTACCCCCCACACCATATCTTAACATTTTTCTGTGGGGGTATAAATAAAAGCCCCCTTTTGCCAGGGTGTGTCAGGCATGGAGTGGAGTAGACAGCCTGCAGCCATGATTACTGAATGTTTGTCCTACCCTAATACAGGTTGGTAGTCAAGATGATCTGTTTGACAGATGCCCTTCTACTAACCTGCCTTGTTGCTCACATCTCATAACCTCTGCTACAGGTTAGCTTGGGGAGAATCTATTTATCTACCATACTTATTTTGCATAGGGAGCTATCCAAGCTCATAACCTAATCTATACTAATAAAATTTTTACCACCATCTTTGAAAATGCTAATTGTATATCCAATGCACTCTCTTTCTCAATCATTTATCCAGAATAAGTATGCAGATTAAGAGGCTGGCTCTACCTGCTGCATGCTTAAAGGAAAGTATTGAAGCTGGAGAAAGTCACCAACTAATATTTTCAGAAAGAGGTTAGCAATGAATGCCAGGGGCGTAACTACCACCATAGCGACCCATGCGGGCACTATGGGGCCCGCAGCCGAGTGGGGCCCAGTGAGGATAAGAGCACCACCGGCACAGTCTCCCAGCCAGGGGAAGAGAGAGGAAAGGAAGAGGCGATCTGTCCGTATCAGCAGAGAGCTGAATTGCCCAATGTAAGAGCTTTCATTAGAACTTCCAGTGTTCCCGGGGCTCACGTCACATAGCTCCACCTTTTGGCCCGGTGCCTTTGATAGACAGAACGCCGATCCAATGCGGGGCATGTGACGTCATCAAAGGCGTCGGGCCAAGAGGTGGGGCTATGTGACGATGAACCCCGGGAAGATAGGAAATTCAAATGAAAGCTATTACAGTGGGCAATCCCACTCTCTGCTGATCCGGGTGGCTTGCCTCTTCCTCTGCATAGGTGGGGCTGTATGGGACACAGGCAGACCAGGCTGTATTGGGCACAGGTCACGCTGTATGGGGCACAGGTCACGCTGTATTGGGCACAGGTCACGCTGCATTGGGCACAGGTCATGCTGTATGTGGCACAGTTCACGCTGCATTGACACTAGGGCAGCTGTGGGGGGGGGGGCTATTTGCAGGGGGGCCCCATACAACATTTTGCTATGGGGCCCTGCTATTTCTAGTTACGCCCCTGATGAATGCTACATAATTATCTCATTACAGGTTTTCCTTAAAGAGGCTGACAGCTGCCCTTTATCCATATTACTGCCACAGACACAATTGTTAAATTAAAGCACAACTGCTTGAAGCGAGCTGGCTCAGTAATGCCTAAGTCTGCTGCATTACCTTCATTAAAGAAATTGTAAGGTTATAGAAGGGGTATAGCTGAAACAAAGGGGAAAGCATCAGGGGTCATTTTAGGCTGGTCATCTCCTGGTGAGATTCCAAAGCAAAAAAAAGTCAAAATTCAATTATAAAAATAAATCTCCTCCCTGTACACTTATAATATACACATGTACTATACACACAGTATATGCTGCAGAGTTGAGAACAATTTTAGATGTCTTCACACTTTTTAGGAATTACTATATGCTTGTTAACACGCACTGGGGGGATTTACAAAAACAGGAGCTTGCAAAATCCGGTACAGCTTCCGCATTGTAGGCCCGCTTCACACTGGTGAGACATGCGCTTCCGACTTTGAGAGAACATGTCACATGACATGTAAAAAAAATTATTCCTTATGAGAGCCGTCTTAACTGGTCCGACTTGTGTCAGTCCGACTTTGGAAAAGGTTCGGAAACAACGAAGAAGTATGAGAATAAACACTATTTATTGAAAAATACACATGAATAGAGCCATACAAAAAAATGTAAAATCATGTATACTGATACATAATGTGCAGTAAGCCCTTGTGTATCTACGCGTTTCACCGTTAGGCTTCCTCAGGATGCAGTCAAGGTTCTACAGATAGCAAATAAAGAGAACGGACCTCACTGTCTGAGAATAGAACATGTTTCCTATGCCTCTAAAGTCCGACCTAGGTTTACTGTTATAGTACACCCTTTTTCCTTGTTCATTCCCTCAATTTATGGATGTGGCTATGTGAGTGCGCTCCTCTTCTGTTCATTATTTGGAAAAGGTTCCTGCACTGCTTTGGTCAAACTTGGGTGTGATTTCAGCCCATAGATTTGAATGGAATTCGCATCCAAGCCAAATCACCTGATAACTGATCTGACTTGTGGAATGCGACATGAAGTCAAGTGTGTGCAATGTTAGCAATGAAAATCACAAATAAAACATGGTATGGCCCCCCCACCCCCAAATCCATACCAGGCCCCTTAGGGTCTGGTATGGATCTTGAGGGGGAACCCCATGCTAATTTTAAAGAAAAACAACATGGGGCCCCCCACCAAGAACCTACCAGACCCCTCGGTCTGGTATGGATTTTAAGGGAAAACCCCACTCCAAAATCCAAAGAAAAAAACGGTGTGCCACCCCAATCCATAACAGACCCTTATCCGAGCATGCCTGTTGGCAGGTCAGGAAAGGGGGGCGAGTAAGTGCCCCCCCTCCTGAACCATACCAGGCCACATGCCCTCAACATGGGGGGGTGGGTGCTGGATGGAGACAAGGGCCTTGTCCCCACAACCCTGGCGGTTGTTGTGGGGGTCTGCGGGCAGGGGGCTTATCAGAATCTGTAAAATAAAAAGACGGTTTTTGACAAGTCCTTTATTAAAAATGCATAATGTCCCCGTGGCAGCTCCAATGTCCATTACGATGTCCGCTCCTGCCATTCTGTCAGCTCTGGTGTCTGACAGATCTTACATAACTATGGGGCGTGGCCATCAGGTGATGTCACCCAGAGACCCCACCCCCTTGTGACATCACGGCCAGTCCGTCATTGGGTTGGCGCAGCGCTGGACAACGTGATTGATGTTGGAGCTACCACGGGAGACATTATTTATTTTTAATAGAACTTTAAAAGAACTTGTCAAAAACCATCTCATGTTTCTTTTTACTCTACACTGCTTTTTTTGGGGGGTGAATGGGTAGGGGTACAATGTACCCCATACTCATTCACATGGGGGGCGGGATCTGGGGGCCCCTTTCTCAAAGGGGGCTTCCAGATTCCAAGCAGCTCCCTATCTGCAGACCCCCAAAACCACCAGCCAGGGTTGTTGGGAGGAGGCCCTTGCCCCTATCAACATGGCACCCAAGGCACCCCCCCATGTTTAGGGCATGTGGGCTGGTATGGTTCAGGAGGGGAGGCGCTCACTTGTCCCACCCCCCCCTTTCCTGACCTGCCGGGCTGCATGGACAGATAAGTGTCTGGTATGGATTTGGGTGGGATTTTTATAAATTTAGTGTGAGATTTCATCCATACCAGAACCAACGAAATTGTTTTGACTGGTCAAAGAATAAGTTTCACTCATCTCAATGTTGGATCAAAATCAGATCCTGTTCCTTAAATTTGCATGGAAGTCGGACCGAAGTCGCAGGGCAAAGTCAGATCGAAAGTCGTGCGACTTTTATGTTGCACCAGTGTGAACTGGGCCTCAAGCTGAAGTTAGAAGCTGAATGGCTACCATGCTGCACCAGATTCTGAGTGGACCATTTTTTATTAAATCTCCCCCTCTTGCCTGTTAATGTGACATGCATTTATTTTTAATGGGTTGTCAATGCACCACAACATACCAACTCACCCATAAATACACATGACCTTTTTTTTTCATTTTAGCATGCCACAACACACAATTTGTGCATTGTAATTTGTAGCAAGGGTGCCTTGCCTACTACTATATACTGCTTTGGGATACCAACTACAATAAATGGCACCTGACCTCGGTTGAAGGTATGCATAGAAGCAATGACAGTGCTCTAGCCCAAGCACTGTTAAAGGATGGAGGGGTGATGCCACCACTCCTGCTAGACACAGACATCAGCCAATACGGGGTAATATATAGTGGTTGTTATAAAGGAAGGAGAAAAGGGAACTGCTAGAAAGGTATCAGTGGTTTGCAGGAGGCTTTTTTTTTATAGACACTGCTACTTTTTCCCTGAATGGGCATAGTGGTAATGCCACTTTAACATTAGTTATTTCATGCAAAAACAAACAGGAGAGAGCAAATACCTTGTGTATTACCATAGACAAGTTTATTACATCCCCAAGACAGATGACTATAGTAGAAAAAGTAATCTGGATGGCCGCACTTCAACAAAAATCTTTTTATTAATGACAGTCCATACAGCAAAAAGGATAAAACAGATCGCTAACGTGTTTCACAACGTATCTACGGGTCTCCAGGTTTTATCCTTTTTGCTGTATGGACTGTCAATAATAAAGAGATTTTTGTTGAAGTGTGGCCATCCGGATTACTTTTCCTGCTATATGCTACTTGCATACTGGGCCGGATCCCGTACCTGATGGGGGAGGAGATATTGTGGCTCAGACACCTGGAGTGGGTTTTTCTGTTTGTCTACATTTTCAAGACAGATGAATACTCACAAGTGGATTAAAACAGTATGCATTAAACTGATAAACTTCTCGTAAACACGATGTAACCTGTCCTAGGACCAAATACAATCGGATGGCTGATGCGTTGTGGGTGACGAACCCCCACCCCCCTCAGAGCTCTGGAGGAAAGGATCAGTACAGGGGAGTTACTGATGGCTTGTAGGTCACAATACTGGGGGAAAGGTGGGGGGGGGTTATTGAAGGCAAAGGTGAGAAAAATTACAAAGGGACACCAGAAGCAGTAAACTGGAGCAAGAAAAGAGCAGTACAAAAAGAGGCAATGGGAGATGCTAGGAGCAGAGATGAGATGCTATAGGTGGTAAGGCATGGTACGGGAAGGGTAGACAAGGCATAGTGTAGAAATAAGCTGAAAATGGGGCACAGTATAGCAGGGGCTCAGGAGGCTGAGGTGAGTTACGGTACAAAAGACTGTTGGTTATGTTGATTCACAGTACAGGGAGAGACACTGAAAGTAAGATGGACACAGGAGAGGGATGAGAAGCACAGTACTTGGGAATCCTTAAGGAAGAAGCAGCAGAACAAGGAATTGGTGCACTACAGAGGGGAAGCTCGAAAGAATGGAAGATGGAATGCTGGAGTCAGACCACACAAATTAACATTTTTTTTTTTAAATAACCTGTCCAAACTCCCTTCTATGTAGAAGTGAATTCAATCCTCCTATAAAACTAAAAGTTAGAAGCAGGAAAATTAAAACTGGTAAATTGCTCCTACTAGTCAGGAATCCCAGCAAGTGTTATACTTTCATTACGGCGCCATATTATAGGCCCCATAATAATAAAACAAACTATTGGCAGTATAATATCTCCCCACCTCTAGCGCCATAATAATATTTCACAGTTTGTCTATCAGAGAGTTGAAGTTTATCAGTGTTTGTGCCTCTATATATTTCCATCAATGCAAATCAATCTTTATGTTTCACATATCAGTGTCTCATTATACTGTATATCAGAGATGCCCAACCTATGACCCACAGGCCACATGCACCCCATGATGCCTATGAATGCGGCCCAACACAAAATTGTTGATTTACTTAAAAATGTTCATTTTTGGGGGAATTATTAGTAAAAATGCGTTTACACACAGTGTAAACGCAGTGAACACATCCAGTTGATGAAAAACTTTACAGTGATTCTTTACTGGACTTTTACAAGTTTTATCTTCCCAAAGAAAAATATCCCACTCTTTGCAATCACACTTTATTCATGCCATCAGTTTTTCGCAGCATCTATATTTGTGAGCAACTGTTTTCAAGGATGAGGCGCATGAACTGCAAAATTAGAACCAAAATATCTGATGAGCACCTTGGGAGCTCATTAAGAATTGCTACTACATCCATCGAACCAGATATTGATGCATTCGTTTATTAAAAACAGTGTTAAATATGACACTAGTTTTATGCTCCTCTTTTTTACTTTTATAATAAAAAATATTAGAAAAAAAGTTTTATTACTCAGATAGGTACATCATCTACAGTATCTCACAAAAGTGATTGCACCCCTCACATTTTCGTAAATATTTTATTATATCTTTCCTCGTGACAACACTGAAGAAATGACACTTTGCTACAATGTAAAGTAGCGAGTGTACAACTTGTATAACAGTGTAAATTTGCTGTAACCTCAAAATAACTCAACGCACAGCCATTAATATCTAAACCGCTACCAACAAAAGTGAGTACACCCCTAAGTGAAAATATCCAAATTGGGCCCAAAGTGTCAATATTTTGTGTGGCCATCATTATTTTCCAGCACTGCCTTAACCCTCTTGTGCATGGAGTTCACCAGAGCTTCACAGGTTGGCACTGGAGTCCTCTTCCACTCCTCCACGATGACATCACGGAGCTGGTGGATGTTAGAGACCTTGCACTCCTCCACCTCCCATTTGAGGATGCACCACAGATGCTCGATAGGGTTTAGGTCTGGAGACATGCTTGGCCAGTCCATCACCTTTACCCTCAGCTTCTTTAGCAAGTCAGTGGTCATTTTGGAGGTGTGTTTAGGGTCGTTATGTTGGAATACTGCCCTGCGGCCCAGTTTTTGAAGGGAGGGGATCGTGCTCTGCTTCAGTATGTCACTGGACTGGAGTATGAAACTGGACCAGGATACATTGTGGGGTTATAATATCTTGCTTACACATCCAACCATTCTCTTAGGTCTTTGTCCAACGTAGGTCTGATTATATTCCTGTCCCAAAGAGGGTGTCTTTTAACAGATTAGGTGTTCCATTTTAATCTGTATTTTGGTCCGTCTGTGTCTGTCTGTCTATGCTATTTTCTGTTTTTTGTTTCATCTGTGTCTGTCTGCCAATGACAGGCTCACTATCAACAACAGTCTATCATGGGTTTGTTTATGTTGTCTGTGTCCTGTTTGTATTACTTTTAGTAATATATTATTGCTAGTCTTTGCCAGTCAGTCTATAGTTATATTGTTTGAGAGTTAGACTTTCCAAAACTGCGTTAATGCCAATCCATATATATCTCCCTAAATCTGTCCATATCTCGTTATTCACATGCCAATTTTTCCTTTAATAACATTTTTCATTGATTTTATGTCTGACAATATGTCTCTGTCAGTAACATGAATCTGTCCATCAATTCCGGAATGTCAGTGACAGTGGGTATACATTGTATACCCTTGCAAATCAATTTGTCCATCAATACTAAGTAGGATATACAGTAAGTCAATGCCAATTTATACAAGCGTATCAATCAATATCAATTAGATCATCTGTCAGCTCTAAATAATTTCTCTGTCTATATCAATGGCAGTTTATGTCTTAAAAGTGTATCCATCAGTATCTGTCTGCCTGTGCTAGTCTAACCATGATTCCTTGTTTATATCATTACATTTGCTTGTGTCATGGCAAGCCTCATGTTGCCAATTAACTTATCTGACAATGCCTGTCAGTCCATTAATGTTAATGTTCATTGCCAGAAAGTCTGCATCTCTATCAGAACTAACCTGTTAGTGACGTGCATCACTGGCAAGATCAGTCAATGTTATTTAGTATATCTATTGATGTATTGGAATATCTAAAACCAATAGATCTCCCAGCTGAGGTCCCTATAGCACCGTATTTTAAGTGTTTTTATGTAGCTCAAAACAATGAAAATAATACCGTTCAATTACACCCCCTCCAAACCTGTATTAGTTGGATCAGCATGTGGATAGACTGATGCAAGACAGACAGGATCGGTTTGTCAGGCTCCAGCAGACTTCAACAAAATGGTGGCCAGCTGCACACAGACACTCAGTCCCCGTTGCGTGAGTGTAATCAGATTGGGTAAATGATGGCTTCAGCTCTTGTTGTCCATCTGAACAGAACTCCTCAGATGTGTTTCGTCCTTATTGGGGCTTAATCGTAGAGGCACAATATTTTTAGCTCACATATGTTTACATGGTTAAATAGTATAATTAATATACAGGCTAACAATACTGTTCCCAAATATAAGAGCAGTGGTGAAAAACACAGCGAGCAATAGCTATTCACATTTCATTTAGGTATTCAACTTCTTCAGGAGTACGGGGTAAGCGGTTTATAAAATCAGTGTCAAAAACAACCTGTTTGTCAGCAAATGTGTGTTTGTGAATTCTATAGAGTGGAAAACCTGAGGGAAGATAAGAAGGACCATTTCATTGATGTAAGCCAAATCCAAAGATCAAAAGAGAACCATGGGAGGTGTAGGTATACAATAGTATAGGGGTTTCAGGGAAAGCAAGGAGGGCTCTACAAACATACCTAAAGAGTTCCAGACTGTACAAAAAAAAAATTAAAAGTCAGCAGCTACAAACACTTACCTGTCCAGGGATCCCGCAATGTCGGCACCCCAAGCGGCTCCATGTGTAGGTGCTGGCATCTTCACTAAGGGAAACAGGAAGTGAAGACTTGCAGCTTCACAGCCTGTTTCCAACTGCGCATGCGCAAGTCGCACTGCACTTTCTGAATGGTCCCGCTGTTTTCCAGAAGGCTGCGGGGGGATTTTGTAGATCAACGCACAATGATTGTGGCGATCTTACCTGAAAGTGGGAGCGAGTACTTGGTTTTGACAGGTATCCGCTCCGCCCTGAAATGTGCCAAATGTGGCAGCGGAGGGGAGGAGGAAACAAACAAGTGAAGCTTCCTCTTTTTCCAACCCAGGTCCTGGTCCCATGATTTACCAGAATTCTATAGTTTAGACATAATATCCTACAGTTTATATGGGTGCTCCACAGAACAAGGGGCAATCCCATGAGGTGTAAAGGGTCACAGAAGCCTTTGCATATAGTCAGGGCCTCTTGCCTCCCCAAACAGATTTTGCCTCCTACCCACTATTGAGTGAATGAAGCATAGAGAGTGTGGGAGAGCTATATGGGCATGTTAATGATATAGCATCTGGTAGGGAGGAAGCAATAGTGGAAAGCAAAGAGATGTAGGCATCTGACACATGAGGAAGTGTTTCAATAATATTATAGTGGAGTCTCAGAAAAATAGCAAAGGTTTAATTCGCTGTCAAAGCGGATGGTGTCCCTTGCCTTTCCTAAGCAGTAATATAATAGAGATGTTACAAGTGGAGGCAGGGTCTCCTTAAACTCTCATTTTAGAGTGTTAGATCTTCAGAAACTGTGTGTGGCTTGAAGGATGCAGAAGTAAAAGTGTGGTGGCACCTCATTTGTAATAAAAGCAATCATTCATCCTCTTAAAGAGTACAATTTAAAAAGACAGCTTAGGCCATGTGGCTGTAACTTTTATTGTTTTGTAAATATGGCAAGTACTACTCAGACTTGGAATCCCATTAAAGTCGCTGAAATCCTGATGTGGCACAGGTGGATCTAGATCTTGTGAAAGCATGGGGGTGCACTTATGTCCATAGGACAAATTTGCAGCAATTGAATGGAGAACAATTGGTGACTACGCTACTCATCACTTTGTAAAATGCCATTGTTGATAAAGCAATCTATCTTTCTAGGTTTGTCTGTCTATCCAACTGCCATCCAGTGCCAGATTGTCTGACCAATTTACCTGCTCCCTGTAGCTGCTGTCATTTAATGGCCAACCCTTCACTAAATACTAACCTCTCATGTGTGCTGCAACCCCTAGAGATATTTGTAGATGCTGCCTTACTTCCATCTCTTAGCAGGGACAGACCTTTGTCAAGCTGATTTTCTAAATGTCAAAGTGTATCTAAAATGTCTAAAAGTCTAAAATAGTAATCAAGACAGCAATACCCAATTTTTATTTATTCATTATAAGACAGTGCCTCCAGCCTTCTGGCATGCCAACTTTATTAGCACAAAATGTATCAGTTAAACATAAATACCCTGACTTGATTAATTTCCTGAGTTTTTTTTACGTTTATGCAGACATTTTTAGCACAATACATTTTTTAGTGAAAGTATGGACTACGTAATGATAAAACAAATGTTAATTTATTTACTGTTAAGCCATTAACAATCATATAGGTCTGATTTTTTGAGATACACAAAATCACAGTTATATCAAGAGCAAGTTGATTAAGCAGTAATTAACCACTTCAGCCCCAGAAAATTTGGCTGCTCAATGACCAGACCATTTTTTGCGATACGGCACTGCATGGCTTTAACTGACAATTGCGCGGTCGTGTGATGCTGTACCCAAATAAAATTGTACCCCTACAAATAGAGCTTTCTTTTGGTGATATTTGATCACCTCTACGGTTTTTATTTTTTGTGCTATAAACAAAAGAAGAGTGGCAATTTTTAAAAAACTACAACAGGGACAATTACTATAGCGCCACGGCACTAATTACCACAAATTAGTGCTAATCATGGTAATTAGCACTAAAACGGTATTCACTATAGCGCTGGTAAAAAAATTGTTCCAAAATCAAATTTACTATAGTTTCCTAAAACCAAGTAGTGCCCAAACCCTTACTCTGCTAAAACCTGAAGAATTGCACATATAAATATTGTTTAGAACATGATATAATTGCCTAAATGTTACTGAATTATGCTGTATATTATTTAAAGATAATCTGCTTTTAAACTGTGTGAAAAGGTGATTTCTACACTGAAATGTCTTTAAAAGTCTGACAAGAGATACATTCCTTGTTTTTGTACATCTAGGTGCCAACAC
The DNA here is from genome assembly GCF_042186555.1 of Aquarana catesbeiana. Lineage (NCBI taxonomy): Eukaryota > Metazoa > Chordata > Amphibia > Anura > Ranidae > Aquarana > Aquarana catesbeiana. The sequence continues at coordinate 238,875,440 of NC_133326.1, read as the reverse complement.
AACTGAGCATGCTCAGGACCTGCAAATAGCTCTCATTTTAGCTCCAGTGTCTTTTTTACAAGGCGCTATAGTAAATACCAAAATGAGCGCTGTGTTAAAGAGCATTGTTTAGAAGTGAAAAAACGGCGCTATTATAGTCCAATGCAAGTTTTAGCCATTGATTTTAATGGTACAATTGTAACTTCCTCAAATAAATCCTTTTAATGTTAAGATAAAAAATATCTTTCTCGGGGGGCAGGAGGCGGAGCCTAGCGGAGCAGACATGCATTGTTAGAGCTCCACACCGCTGAGGAGAGAAGAGAAGGACAAAGCGGAGCCTGCAGGCTCAAAAGGTATCCATTTGAACCTTTTTGCCCCAGGGAACAAACTGTGAAAGTTTGAGCAGGAAATATGGTACTGGGAGGAAACCGTGGCAGAAATAAAAATCACCTCACAAAGAGCTCACAGGCACTCACTGCAGCTGAAGCAGCTCCAGTCACCTCACAAGATACAGCATCAGGGCGCTCTCACAGACAGAAAATGTCACAGCAAGACTCTCCATTTGAGTCAGATACAGAACAAATCCTCTCACAAACTTCTCCACAAGACTCCTCAGCATCCCCAGTAATATTATTACAATTTGAAAAGATGCTTCGTAAGGCTTTAAAACAAACCTCAGACCAAATAACAAAAAGCCTAACCAAAGAAATAAGAGATCTGGGAAACCGCACCGCAGCCTTAGAAATAAAAATGGATGAAATTGAAATTACAACCCAAGAAAATATAACAGAATTGGAACAATTAAAAAAAGAGAATTTAATACTTCAAACTAAGCTCGAAGATTACGAAAATAGAGCCAGACGTTCAAACTTGCGCATAAGGGGAATACCTGAAACTGTGACAGACCTGCAATCTACTATTACTGCTCTATTACAAAAACTAAAGCCAGATATCCCTATTGAACGTTTAGAACTGGACAGAGTACACAGAGCCCTCACAGCCAAAAAGAAAGATGGACCCCCACGTGATATAATCACAAAATTTCATTATTACAGAACGAAAGAACAAATACTAATTGCTGCAAGAGAAAAAAAGGAACTTAATTTTCAAGGACACAATTATCAAATTTTTGCTGACCTATCCCAACTTACTATTACTAAAAGACGATCCATGAAACCCCAACTAATGGAACTGCAACGCCACAACATTATGTATCAATGGGGCTTCCCCTTTTCAGTCAGATTTAACTACCAAGGTACAATTTACAGAAGCAGATCAGCAGATGAACTACAACAAACCCTTTTAAAATTAAATCTGACAGAACCCACAAGCAGCAACACTCCCACACGCAGAAGAATGGCATCATCTTCACCTTCAGGCAGCACCCAGAAAATTTCAGAACAAAATGGGAATCATCATTCTCACAAAAGAGGCCGTTATGCCACATCATCCATGGACCAAGAAGATTCAATGGACTGACATCCTAATTCCTGATATCTCTTCATTTATTATACTAAGAGATGGTTCTCTATAAAAAACCTATATTTATAACTGAATGTAACTGCATTCTGATAGTCACACACTGTGTGGGATCATGTTACATTCCAGTTATATTTCTTATTACTTCTGATTCATATAGCCTTAGAATATATAAGTGAAATAAGGAAATTCTTGTTCAGTTATATATTATCAGGTAATAACAATAGATTTATTACTTTTTAGGACAAATATGTTCAATAATCCAGAAGTAATGGAAGCTTTTTCTTTCTTTTCTTAAAACAAATATATTATTACCTAACTAGTTCCTAGAATTATGTTTTTGTTTATTCTAATCTGAAGCAATACAACCTCAATTTTATGAGTTAACATATCTAAACAGTTACATATGAATAAAATATGTAATTGTTTACTCTAAAAGGGTTAAAATCCCAAAATAATTCAAACTATCTTCATCAATACCAAAGTTATTAACAGTACCTTTCTAACTGAATTATTTAGCCTAGGGCAAGACTAACCATATACAACCACCCTGGAATAAATAATTTCAACAAAAACTATATTCTGCACTCCAATTAAACATCATTTTGATGTCTTTTGACATAGCACTTCTCTCCTGTAAGCGGAAGATCCGTGTACCCCCATTAGCCCTCCTCATTCTCCCAACCATATTATATGGGAGTGTGACGAAGGCACTTATTCCCCTGAGAGAGATATTTATTCTCTTTCACGGGTAAATTGTGATTACTTGCAAAAAATAATTTATACAATGTATCATCTAATCTCATATGTTTTTTGTTTACTCTTTACTCCAGAATTCACTGGTTTCTTTTCTATCTATTCATCTCTTCAGTCCACACAGGTTGATCTGCGCAGTCAGCTCTGCATAACAAAAAGTAAGTCAAAACTATTTGATCTATTGCCATGGCACCACTGAATATACTTTCCCTGAATGTTCAGGGAATAAATGTCCCTCAAAAAAGGACCAAAGCCTTCCGTACTTTCCATAACAAGAAGGCTCACATAGTATGCCTCCAAGAAACACACTTCACCAAAGATTCTACTCCAAAATATATTTCTCCTTTTTATCAACAAATTTACACGGCTTCTGCCTGTACCAAGCAAAGGGGAACTCTAATTGCATTTCACCGATCCACACCATTCACCTTATCATCAGAAATTAAAGACCCAGAAGGTAGATACCTGATACTCATGGGTTATATAATGGATACAGCAATCACGGTGATTTCCTACTACGCTCCTAACAAACAACCTACACCATTCCTCTCATATATATTACAAGTGATAAATACACACAAAATAGGAACAGTGATAATGTGTGGGGATTCGAACCAGGTCCTCCTCCCATTTCTAGATAAATCACCTTTTACACCATCCAAAATAAACTCTAGATTACCTTTTTCTCAACTTCTTTCCAAATACAATCTGGTAGATTCGTGGAGAGAAAGTAACCCAATGAAAAAGAAATTCACTTATTTCTCGCACCCTCATCAAACCTTCACCAGAATAGATCATATTTTTCTAACAATAGGAATGATACCAGAAATTATTGCATCAGATATAATTCCGATTCCGTGGTCTGACCATAATGCAGTATACACTACTATAGCCTCAGCCATACCAAAAGCACATGACCCAACGTGGTACTTACCGGACATAATGCTCAAACACCCACTACATCAGATGGCCATTGAACAAGCTTTAAAGGAATACATATCAATTAATAATACAACAGACATCTCCCCAATAACACTGTGGGAAGCTCATAAGCCTGTCTTGCGTGGTACAATACAAAGACAAATGGCACTATTTAAACGGGAACGCAAAAATCTAGCAAAAAAACTAGAACTCAATTTTAATGCAGCCTACATATCATTTCAAGATAATCCATCTCAGAGTACAAAATCTCATCTGGAAAAATCTAGATTGGAATACGATCTATTTCTCACTGAGTCAGCTGATAAATCCCTCAAACGCTCCAAACACAATTTCTACATGAATACAAACAAACCAGGTACATATTTGGCTCGGGCATTAAATTCAACTAACAAATCTTTCAAACCAATACGTTTGAAATTATCAAAAAATGTTTACACTTGTAATCCAGTTAAAATAGTCCATAAATTTCACTCACATCTCGCAACTTTATACAAGACAAACAATGAATTTAATCCTACAGAGGCTGAATCCTTCTTCTCAAAAATAACCTTACCTGAGTTATCTCAGAATCAAAAAAGCAGTTTGGATGAGCCTATAACTATAGATGAAGTTGCTAACGCCATAAAAGACCTAAAACTTAACAAAAGACCAGGCCCAGACGGCTACTCGGCTTTATACTATAAAACATTCTCAGAAATACTCTCTCCCATTCTCACTGAAACTTTTAACAAACTTCTAGATGGACATTCTTTTTGGCAAGAAACACTAATGGCTATTGTTTGTATGATCCCAAAACCCCTTTCTGATGAAACTTCCTATGTGAATTATCGGCCTATCTCTCTGTTAAACCTCGATATTAAATTATTAGCAAAAATAATAGCAAAACGCCTCAATAGCATTATAGGAAAATTAATACATAGAGATCAAGTAGGCTTCATGCCAAATAGACAGGCAGGCGATAATATACGCAGGGCAGTGTTATTGGCACATATAGCTAAAAAACGGAAAATCCCTTTATGTTTTCTATCTCTCGATATTAAGAGGGCATTTGACACAGTATCCTGGCAATATATGCAATATTCATTACAAAAATGAGGTTTTGGACCCCACTTTTTAACATGGATCAAAGCATTATATAATAAACCCAAAGCCTATATAAAATATGCTGGATACAAATCTGAAGCCTTTAATATCGAAAGAGGTACCCGACAGGGTTGCCCATTATCTCCCTTATTATTTGCCCTTATACTCGAACCCATGGCCCAATACATCAGAACAAACCAAACTATAACTGGCATTGAAGTAGGAGGTATTACACACAAATTATGTATATTTGCAGACGATATATTACTTTTTCTATCATCACCACAGGTCTCTGGTCCTAACTTAATACCAGCTCTTGATGGATTTGCAGCCCTATCCGGCCTTATGATTAATCCTAAGAAATGCCTAGTGCTGAATATTTCACTCACAAACATGGAATTGATCCCGGCTAGGGCTGCACTCCCATTCACATGGGCAGAAAAATCAATCCCATATCTTGGAATTCATTTAACAGCATCTCATTCTGACTTATTCTCAACCAATTATCCTCCTGTATTAAGACAGATCACAAATCTAATAAAACAATGGTCGCAACTTCCTTTATCCTGGATAGGGAAGATTAATGCAATCAAAATGACTATTCTACCCAAATTGCTTTATCTATTCAGAGTCCTCCCTATTCCAATTCCTTCCTATTTTTTGAGAATAGTACAAAAAAGAGCAACTTCGTTTATATGGGGCTCTTCTAAACCACGTATACCTATACACAAACTACATCTTCCCAAAAATAAAGGAGGCCTGGGATACCCTAATTTTACTAACTACTACAGAGCAGCACATTTGGCCAGTCTGTCCAAATACCATGCAAAACAGGAAATCCCATTATGGGTATTTATAGAGGCTTCAGAAAATGACCCTCTATTAATATCAAATTTATTATGGCTTGATCCTAAAGACCGCTTTAAAATTCATAATCCCATAACTAAACACTTCTTATCTCTCTGGGATAAACTAAAAACCAAATATCAGTTACAATCTCCACACAATCCTCTCCTTTCTTTTATCAGAAATCCGGCCTTTTATCCGGCATGGATCTACCCAAATTCTTTTAAAGCTTGGACAACATCAGGCATTCAGACACTAAATGACTTCATAACATCTAAATCATTCCTTTCATTCCCATCGCTTAGAGAAAAATATGATCTACCAAACTCTGAGATATTTAGATATCTCCAAATCAAAAATTTCTATACACCATTCCTAAAGGGGGATACACCATTATCCCAATTATCCATTTTTGAATCAATCTGTACAAAAGATCCATTTGCTAAAGGTACAATTTCATCACTTTATAATCAATTATATGGAGTAGCAAATCTTAATAGACCCTCTTACGTTCAGAGGTGGGAGGAGGACCTGGGACGAACTTTAGAAGACACGGACTGGTCTAACATATGGCTCACATCTAAGTCATCTTCACCCAACATCTTAGCACTGGAGACAAATTATAAAGTCCTAACTCGCTGGTACCTTGTACCCGCTAGAGTGGCAAAATATTCACCTAATACCTCAACTCTTTGTTTTCGAGGATGCCCAGAAATAGGCACATATTTACACATATGGTGGACGTGCCCAGTAATCCAAACCTTCTGGAAGGAAGTCTTCGTGATTGCATCTAAAATATTTAAAAAAATAATACAACCAGATCCATATTTAACTTTACTTAATCTAAAACCGGAATGGTTAACACTCTCTCAATTCAAACTTATGATCCAACTAATAACGGCTGCAAAACAAACAGTGGCCAAGGCATGGAAATCTCCTACATTGGTACTAGCAGAAACAATTCACAGAATGAATAATACAATGTCCCATGCTAAGATGGTAGCCATCGATCAAAATCAAATTCCAAAATTTGAAAAACTTTGGCATCCTTGGATAAAACAACAGTTCCTGTCAAACTTCAATGACTCTGTCCTGTTGCCATGGTAACAGATTAAATGACTTACAGAGACACCCATTCTAAGGCTTCAAAGAGAACTAAAAAGAATAATAAACTGACGAGCGGGACAACCTTGTGGACCATACCTCTACCTTTCAACCCTTTTTCTTCTTTCTCTTTCCTTTTCTCCACCTTACGATTAAAGCTCATTATCAGAATTTATTTGACCTATATACACTCTACTTGTAAACAATATGTATAGTAGGTATAAATCATTTAAATACCTACAAAAGTAACTAAGGAAATGATATATATCTTTAATTTAGGTTTACGTGAACCCAATGTTTAATATTTGAAATTTCATGATATTTACCTATATAAACCCTACTGTAAAACAATGAGCTTACTTTATAGATCCTTGTAAACTTACTTTATGTATCTTTATAACATTGTATACTCAATAAACTTCTTTTGACAAGCAAAAAGTATCTTTCTCTGAAATAAATTTTTCTTTGCAACATTGTTGCTTCTACTTCAAATATTTTGTTTTTAAGAATGCTAGAATGTTTTGGTAAAATATATTTTTCTCTGTCACTTTCACTTACTCTCCATCTCACAACAATCTTTTACTCAAACGCACACAGGTGTCTTTACAAAGTACAAACAATACCATTGCTGATGCAAATTTAAAATGAGTCACAATTTTTTGTGCTTTTTATTATTTCCAAATAATCATAATTTGAGCCCAAAAAATGTGATATGTGTACCAGCATCAGAAATCAAAATGTAATTCCCAAAAATTTGAGCGTAATATCACTATTCTACACTCACCCACAAAGAACCACCAAATATCACAGAATAAATAAAGTAATGAGTAATGTAATTCCATCACCTGTATGTCCAATTAAATGCAGTATTTATGTGTAGTTATGTGTAGGAGGTTTTCACATGTGGCAGCTCTGTGGCTTAGAGCTTAGAACTTCTGCTTAGCATCACTGAGCGTCTGGGTTTGAATCCCAAACATGCCGCTTCATGTAGAGAAGTTGTCTCATCTCCCAGGTCCTAAAACTATGTCTAAATGTAGTTTTTATGTGTAGGAGGGTTCCACTACCATTGTAAATCTTGCCAGATACACTATCTAGTCAAAAGTATTGGGATGCCTGCCTTTACACACACATGAACTTTAATGGCAGCCCAGTCTTAGCCCGTAGGGTTAAAAATTGATTTGGCCCACCCTTTGCAGCTAGAACAGCTTCTGGGAAGGCTAGAAAGGCTGTCCATAAGGTTTAGTGTGTCTATGGGAATGTTCGCCATTCTTCCAGAAGTACATTTGTGATGCCAGGCACTGGCTCGCCGTCTCTGCTCTAATTCAGCCAAAAGGTGTTCTATCAGGTTGAGGTCAGGACTCCGTGCAGCCAGTAAAGTTCCTCCACCCCAAACTTGCTCATCCGTGTCTTTATGGACCTTGCTTTGTGCAGTCATGTTGGAACAGGAAGGGGTTATCCCCAAACCGTTCCCACAGAGTTGGGAGCATGAAATTGTCCAAAAAGTCTTGGTATGCTGATGCCTTAAGAGTTCCCTTCACTCGAACTAAGAGGCCAAGCCCAACCCCTGAAAAACAACCCCACGTCATAATCCCCCCTCCACCAAATGATTTGGACCAGTGCACAAAGCAAGGTCCATAAAGATATGGATGAGTGAGTTTGGGGTGGAGGAACTTGACTGGCCTGGACAGAGTCCTGACCTCAAAACAACAGAACACCTTGGGGATGAATTAGAGTGGAGACTGTAAGCCAGGCATTCTCGTCCATCATCAGTGCCTAAACCTCACAAATGCACTTGAAAGAATGGTCAAACATTCCCATAGACACACTCCTAAACGTTGTGGACAGCCTTCCCAGAAGAGTTGAAGCTGTTATAGCTGCAAAGGGTGGGCCAAGTGAATTTTGAACGCTACGGACTAAGACTGGGATTCCATTACAGCTCATGTGCTTTTAAAGGCAGGTGTCCCAATACTTAGGCCAATATATTGTATATTGCTTGTGACAATGAGCATGGCTATGGACTTAGGGCTGGTTAATCAATTAACCTTATCTGGGACATTATAGTCTTATCCATGAGTTAATTCCAGATATATTATCCTTGTGATAGTATAGATGAGGTCACTAATGTGAATAATATTACTTGTAGTCTTATATTTTTAACGTTCTCTCAATTCAAGCATGAAAAATTTGTAAACTATATATGACTGATCAAGATCGTAATTTTGAGGTAATAATTATTAACCCTCAAAAGTTATCCTGGTAAGTATCGCATCATAATTTGCCCTCTGTTTTCTAAATCATTCATACCATTAAATCATAAATGTTTCCTATGTTTAAGTGTTAGAACAATATATATATATGTATATTTGAAAAAAATATTTTTATCATGATTCAATCCTTCATATGGTATGATGTACTGTAGATAAGTATGTTGGAAAGTGTTTGATCACTTTACAGTTTTTCCTGATTTCAATGGGATCCAGGAGGCCTCTGTTCTGCTATATTCTAAAATTGTTCATAGTCAATTAGAATAGTGGAATACTTTGGTTCATCCTAATTTGACCTCTCTCTTGATTTTTCCATTTACAGAGAAGTTACACTCTATTAATGATTTGTGGGGTGCAAACTTAGTTTAATAGCAGTTCTGTAAACTGAAACAATGAGAGCTGATATGTTGGGCTAGAGATATAGGGGGTTATTACTAAAGGCAAATCTACTTTGCACTGCAAGTGCACTGAAACTGCAGTCGCTGTAGATCCGAGGGGGAAATGCAAGGAAAATAAAAAACAGCATTTTAGCTTGCACATGATTGGATGAAAAAATCAGCACAGCTTCCACTCATTTCTTCGCATCTGCTAATGCATGTCAAGCAGAAGATTTGTAATTGTCTTTCCTATAACAAATTTCATGTTACATAGTTACATAGTTAGTAAGGTTGAATAAAGACACCAGTCCAGTGTATATATATGTATATTTGAAAAAAATATTTTTATCATGATTCAATCCTTCATATGGTATGATGTACTGTAGATAAGTATGTTGGAAAGTGTTTGATCACTTTACAGTTTTTCCTGATTTCAATGGGATCCAGGAGGCCTCTGTTCTGCTATATTCTAAAATTGTTCATAGTCAATTAGAATAGTGGAATACTTTGGTTCATCCTAATTTGACCTCTCTCTTGATTTTTCCATTTACAGAGAAGTTACACTCTATTAATGATTTGTGGGGTGCAAACTTAGTTTAATAGCAGTTCTGTAAACTGAAACAATGAGAGCTGATATGTTGGGCTAGAGATATAGGGGGTTATTACTAAAGGCAAATCTACTTTGCACTGCAAGTGCACTGAAACTGCAGTCGCTGTAGATCCGAGGGGGAAATGCAAGGAAAATAAAAAACAGCATTTTAGCTTGCACATGATTGGATGAAAAAATCAGCACAGCTTCCACTCATTTCTTCGCATCTGCTAATGCATGTCAAGCAGAAGATTTGTAATTGTCTTTCCTATAACAAATTTCATGTTACATAGTTACATAGTTAGTAAGGTTGAATAAAGACACCAGTCCACCCAGTTCAACCTAAGTTACCCATATAGCACCGTCAATTTACGCAGCGCTCCAAACATACATCGCACACTCACATCGGTCCCTACCCTCAAGGAGCCCACAATCCAAGGTCCCCAACTCACATTCATATACTAGGGCCAATTTATTTTGGACAGAAGACAATTAACCTACCATCATGTGTTCGACTTGTACCTCGTACACACAATCGGATTTTCCGTGGACCTTTGTCCGAAGGGCGTTGGCCCCAAACTTGTTTTGCATACAAATGGCACACAATTGTCGGAAAACAAACCCGAACGTAGTGACGTACTAGACGTACTACGAGCCAATAAAGAGGAAGTTCAATTGTCATGCGCCACCCTTTGAGCTCCTTCTGCTAAGTTTGTGTTAGTAGAAGTTTAGTGAGTATCGATTCGCGCTTTTCAGTTCGTGTTTGTCAGTTTGTTTCTGTACGGCCATTCGTCAACCAGCCATGTTGCGTTATCGGAGGAGAGAATGTGCTATCATTGGGCTTGGAGTTATTGCTTTGACCCAAGTCCAGTCCAGGAACAGGAGGAGCAGCAGTTCTTGGACCAAGAATTGGTTGCTTATTCATGACCAATTCTGTCACATGCCTTTGCTGCGGGAGCTCCAGGAGAATAATCCTGATGATTATAGGAATTATCTCCGGATGACGGACCCCTGCTTTCACCGTCTCTTGGCATTGTTGACACCCTATATTAAGAAGCAGGACAAGACAAAGGGAGGGGGTGCTGCGCTAACCAGAGATACTATAAAGAATAATCTGTGTAAGGGATTCCTATAGAAGGTAGTCCAACTGGTTAAGGGAATGCTGCTATCAAAGATGTCAATCCTATATCATACTGCTATTCCCATATCCATAAGTGCAAAATAAAGCAAATATTGCAATAGACAGATCCTGTGCATATAAATAATGAGTATACGCCAATCAAACTTAAATAATTATTCAAACATAAGCTGTAACAATAACAATGGAAAAATCTAGTAATAAGCGCATTCAGATGTGCAACCTATATATATCAATTAAGGCGTGCAAAAACGCATGAAAAGTGCATGGTGCTAAGTGACCTTATAATACTCTATAAACTCGCACAGTGTACCAACAATAAGTGATCATCTGTATACTATAATAAAATTCCAAATGGCATAACATACACCTGTGTATAAAAGTGAAAAAGCACAATAAATAAATATGACAGTGATCATGTCCACAGTGCAGAAGTGATAATATCCTTTGAGGTGCAGTTAGAAGGGTTCAATGTGCTCAAAACTTTAACAATAAAAGTGAGGTGCCAGAGGAGTAGTAAAAATCTATGTCCTCTTCGTGTAATAACACACTCAAGTAGGCAGTGGCCCCTTAACTAGTGGTGCTAGGTCAACCGCAAAGATCAACTAGCAGGTGGTTGTGGTCTTTACTTGGGGTCCTGGGCTGCGCGGGTTCTGTCCCTGCTTCCACGCCTGGTGGTGCTCGGTAAATCGCAAACTATTGTAGGTGGCTGTGGTCTTTAATAATGGTCCTGGACCAGCGCGGGTCTTATCTCCGCCTCCGTGCCTCAAATTAGGGTGTACCAATAATAAAGGACAAAGGGGTACCGCATAGTGTAGTAGGTTAAAAGATAGATTTTATTGCAAACAGATACAGGTACTCACATTGAGAAGTATCAGACCGGTGCTTATCTCCCACGAGCGGCGAGCTCGTTAGCCTCAGTCAATATGAAGTGCCCATTCTGTCCCTACGCGTGACGTTACCAATCACGTGACTTCATCAGGGGTTCCCCTGGTTGCACATCTGAATGAGCTTATTACTAGATTTTTCTATTGTTATTGTTACAGCTTATGTTTTAATATTTATTCAAGTTTGATTGGCGTATACTCATTATTTATATGCACAGGATCTGTCTATTGCAATATTTGCTTTATTTTGCACTTATGGATATGGGAATAGCGGTATGATATAGAATTGACATCTTTGATAGCAGCATTCCCTTAACCAGTTGGACTACCTTCTATAGGAATCCCTTACACAGATTATTCTTTATAGTATCTCTGGTTAGCACAGCACCCCCTCCTTTTGTCTTATTCTTTTGATTTGGGTTCTGTTTGTCCCCAATTTTGGTGCATGCAGCTGTCCATACATTTCGTGTTTTCACATTCTTTCTCCATTATGGTAGCGCAGGAATAATTCACATCACAAGAAGCAGGACACATGAATGCGGCTTGCCATTACTCCTGAGCAAAGGATAATAGCCACCTTGCAGTACTTGGCTAAGGAGAGAAGTCTCCAGGACCTCAAGTTTACGACTGGGATCTCCCCCCAGGCTCTGGGACTCATTATTCCAGAGACCTGTTCTGCCATTATTCAAGTCCTGCAGAAGGACTATATTCAGATATGTTTTAGCCTTTAACATCACATTCTATGTGTTTAATGTTTGCTAATGTATTTTATTAATTTCTTAATTCCATAATTACCATTATTGTAATATGCTGTGAATGTCCTTTTTGTCCTCATGCATGCTGTAAGCTTTTTATGCTCCTTTTTTGTCCTTCATGCATATTTTCCTTCACTAACCTCCCTAGCGTTCTTTCCTGGGCCCATACACACCTAGCTTAGTAACTTAACAATGTATTTTGTCAGCTACATTTTTGTGCTTACCCTAAACACCCCCTAAAATGTGTCCAAATGTTATTATTGTCCTCAAATTTAGGCAGAGTGCAAGAGGAAAGTTCCTTTTTTTTGGATATTGGCTATCAGAATGGCACTTTAAATTTGCCACCTGCTGAGGACAATGTTGAGGGCCTCAATTTTGTTTTTGTGGCAGGTGAGGCCTTTGCTCTGGGGCAACATCTTATGAAGCTCTTTCCTATGAGCAACCTCACCCCAGAGCAGAGAATCTTTAATTACAGGCTCTCTCATGCCAGAAGGGTGGTTAAAAACGCCTTTTGCATTCCCTCCAGTCGCTTCAGGCTGTTTTTAACACCTGGCATCAACCTGACACAATATCAAATCAACCATGTTGTATTGTGCCGTTATATCCTCCATAATTTTTTACAGAGGAATGACAGCAGCTACCTTTCCTCAGTGCCAACTGATGTGGACCCCGCAGTGTCAGGCCCACCAAAGAGGTTACAGCTCGTCCGTCGGTGTGCAACATGACAGCTCTCAAACCTGCCTGTGCTGGGTTACCCTCCCAAAATGCTGAGATATCTGTCAAAAATACATGGATTATTTTGTGGGTAGAGGGGCAGTGGCTTGGCAGCAAACTGTAGTTGATCCAGAATCATAATTTTATTTGATCATAAACTACTATTTCATTTGAACTACTGTTGTTTGTGTTTCTTATCTGTATAATAGGTTGTCAAATGGCCTTTTTTTGTCCATTTTATACAAAAGTGCAAACGTACCTTATTTGCTACATGTGGTGACAATCTCTTCTTCAGCTAACTATTATGTTGTTCTGTGGGTCTGCTACACACCTACAATGTTTTTGTTCTTAATGTATCTAATGCATTAAGTTTGAAAACATTATGCTTTTTCAACTTCTTTAATTTCTTTGAGGCCATAAAATTGCCTGAGTTGGGCACATTTTAGAGCACATTGTCACTGTAACTACACCAACTTAACAAATACACTGGTGTTTAGCATTGAAATAATAAGCCACACATTGTTTAGTAAAAAACATTTTACTCAAAGCACATTCATACTGTATGCGTGTTTTAAAGTTTTATAACAAACCAACATCTTGGTGTATAAACATGTATGTTTGCCATTATTTTGCCTTTTTTGGGGCTAAATAGGTATGTTTAAAAACATAAGATGCACATCCCCAACTCAGGAACTTACAAAGTTCGAGTTTGTTAAAAGTGAAGGCCATATGAGACATTAGAATCCCAAGACTGTGTTGATGTTGCCTTCCTCAGATGGGGTGATCTCAACCCTCTAAAAGCTAAAATTTGAAGCCACATCCACGTAGAGGCATAACTGTTAAATGTCCCTTATGATCCCCTGCCTAAAATGTGTGTAGATACAAACAGGTTAGTTTCTAAAGCCCCAAAACACACAGTGTGTCAACATGTGCTATCTCCCATCTCGGGGTATCAATGGACGCGTTTTGGGGGTGCAACTCCTTCCTCATAACTAAAGTAGGTAAGAGGAAGAGGTTGCACCCCCAAAACGCGTCCATTCCTAACATGTGCTATCTCCCATCATGGGGTATCAATGGATGCGTTTTGGGGGTGCAACCCCTTACTCATAACTAAAGTAGGTAAGAGGAAGGGGTTACACCCCCAAAACACATCCATTGCTAACATGCTATCTCCCATCACAGGGTATCAATGGACACGTTTTGGGGGTGAAACTCCTTCCTCATAACTAAAGTAGGTAAGAGGAAGGGGTTGCACCCCAAAACGCATCTATTGTTAACATGTGCTATCTCCCATCATGGGGTATCAATGGATGCGTTTTGGGGGTGCAACTCCTTCCTTATAACTAAAGTAGGTAAGGGGAAGGGGTTGCACCCCAAAAGGCATCCATTGCTAACATGTGCTGTCTCCCATCACGGGGTATCAATGGACGTGTTTTGGGGGTGCAACTCCTTTCTCATAACTAAAGTAGGGGTTGCACCCCCAAAACACATTCACTGATATCTCATGATGGGAGCTAGCACATGTTGACCCACTGTGTGTTTTGGCACCATTTGTGGGCATATTCAAATTTTGGTTTTGCAATTCTTAAAACACAAAGATTACAATTAACATTACTTAGGGCAGTGTTTCCCAACTCTCCTTCTCCAGATGCATTCCCAGGTCATGTTTTCTATACTGTTTGCTTTTGGCACAGGTGATGATGTCATTTTCAAGGTTAGTAATTCACACAGTCATTTTTATACTGAGGAAAATACAGAAAACAGGACCTGATGGTGCACGTAGAGAAGTGGAGTGGAGTAACACTGACCTTGGACACTAAAGCCTAGGTTCACATTGGAGCGATTTGTCATGAGATTTGAGAGATAAAATCACATGACAAGTCGCAGCCTCTTGGAGGCAATGGCACTGTTCCAATCAGTGCAACACAGAATTAGTGGTGCCGCACCAATTTACAAAAGTAGTTCCTGCACTACTTTTACCGATTTCAGGTGTGACTTCAATAGACATCTGGGCATGAAGCCACACAAATGTCTATCAAGTAGCACCTGAAATCGCACTGACCTTGCTACTTAGAAATCTCGCAACTTCAAGTGAAATAGCACAATTTCCAAGTAGCATCAATGTGAACCAGGGCTTACATTGATTTTTGCACTCGCCACATAAGGCTTTGTTGACCAAACCGATTTGCATCCTAAATTAACAAAGTAGGTATTTGTCCTTTCCTGCAAACAAAATACAGCATTCCTAAAGAAGCAAGGACAGACGCAAAGTTGGTTCCTACTTTTTTAGATGTAACTTGGCTAACAGCCACATTTCTTATAAAAGTTTCTTAGAAAACTACAAAAATTACAGGTAAACGTGTAACTAAAACTGGTGAAGGTATTCAAGTTTTTGGGTGAAATAGTAATATACAAAACACGGATATTTACACAATGTGTGAAAGCACACCTTCAAGCTTTTTGTACATGACAATACTTTTGGACAAGCTACCCCACCATATTCAATAATGTGCGGTGTCCAATTTGGTGCTGTAGCTGGGGGAGCAAACCACCCTGAGAAGTGGGCAAAGTTAAAATAGGAGCTGTCAACTCGATGTAAATAAGAAACAAGCTAAAAAATATAAAACACACCATGTATTAGAAATATGCAGGAATACATATATTACTTAAAGCTGTGGTCTCAGACACTGACCTGTGGTCGACTCAGTTTCAAGAACTTCACACTGTATTTTCTGCACATCAGCATCAACATCTTCTTCAGGGTGTGTGGTGAATTTACTTTCTGGATCTTCAGGAGGTGCTGGGTTACTGGTGTCCACACACAGCTCAGATGTTCCTCTTCTTTTCTCCCCTATTTGAATCAAAAAAATGTATACTTAGCAGACAGATATGTTAGGCTGGAAATAGTAATAAGAAACATTGTTTTGAAGTGTCTTTCAATTGTCTGTTTTGGCAGAGATCCAAGCTGAATACATGGAATACATGATTGTTTCCCTTTCCAAAGCAGGATATCTGTGTTGTGCAACTTTCATACATGGAGATACCCCTAGTATCCACTGAAGCACCTGCGTGGGACACCATAACAAGGGTGTTATGGTGTCCCACACTGATGTTCCTGTGTCCAGCTGCTGAGTGTCCTCTACTGTCACTGAATAAAGTTGACATTTCATTAGTTACGAACACATCTAGACAACAATCTAATGAACTTATGTTACATCAATATAGGCCATAATAAATGTATTTAACGTGCATCTCCCAATAACGAAGAATTAGTGGTCGATCAAAACGATGTTTCATGTCCTGCGAAAGATTCCTGTGTCCACAAAACTAAAACTTGGCATTTTAAACTGTAGAGCAGTAAAGAAAAGAACATGGACCAGCACGAAAGTAATAATAGGAACACAGGACAAATACTTTTTCGCAGGACTTTCCTGATCTTTCTATACTGAGCTTCCTCTCTCAATCTAAGGTCTGACCAGAGTTTTCTTAACTGATCCTTGTTTCGTTGTACCCCAAAATTCCTGTGCAGACTTCTCACAACTTTAGCCATGATTCCTGAGTTTTTTTTATGTTTATGCAGACATTTTTAGCACAATACTTTTTTCAGTGAAAGTATGGACTACGTAATGATAAAACAAATGTTGATTTATTTACTGTTAAG
The DNA here is from genome assembly GCF_042186555.1 of Aquarana catesbeiana. Lineage (NCBI taxonomy): Eukaryota > Metazoa > Chordata > Amphibia > Anura > Ranidae > Aquarana > Aquarana catesbeiana. The sequence goes on along the minus strand of NC_133326.1, from coordinate 238,858,866 downwards.
CCATTAACAATCATATATCTCTGATTTTTTTGAGATACACAAAATCACAGTTATATCAAGAGCAAGTTGATTAAGCAGTAATTAACCACTTCAGCCCCGGAAGATTTGGCTGCTCAATGACCAGACCATTTTTTGCGATACGGCACTGCATGGCTTTAACTGGCAATTGCGCGGTCGTGTGACGCTGTACGCAAATAAAATTGTACCCCTACAAATAGAGCTTTCTTTTGGTGATATTTGATCACCTCTACGGTTTTTATTTTTTGTGCTATAAACAAAAGAAAAGTGAAAATTTTTAAAAAACTACAATGGGGACAATTACTATAGCGCTGTGGCACTAATTGCCACAAATTAGCGCTAATCATGGTAATTAGCACTAAAACGGTATTCACTATAGCGCTGGTAAAAAAAATTGTCCCAAAATCAAATTTACTATAGTTCCCTGAAACCAAGTAGTGCCCAAACCCTAACTCTGCTAAAACCTGAAGAATTGCACATAAATATTGTTTAGAACATGATATAATTGCCTAAATGTCACTGAATTATGCTGTATATTGTTTAAAGATAATCTGCTTTTAAACTGTGTGAAAAGGTGATTTCTACACTGAAATATCTTTAAAAGTCTGACAAGAGATAAATTCCTTGTTTTTGTACAACTAGGTGTCAACACAATTGAGCATGCTCGGGACCTGCAAATAGCTGTCATTATAGCTCCAGTGTCTTTTTTACAAGGCGCTATAGTAAATACCAAAATGAGCGCTGTGTTAAAGAGCATTGTTTAGAAGTGAAAAACTGCGCTATTATAGTCCAATGCAAGTTTTAGCCATTGATTTTAATGGTACAATTGTAACTTCCTCAAATAAATCCTTTTAATGTTGAGATAAAAATTATCTTTCTCTGAAATAAATTTTTCTTTGCAACATTGTTGCTTCTACTTCAAATATTTTGTTTTTAAGAATGCTAGAATGTTTTGGTAAAATATATTTTTCTCTGTCACTTTCACTTACTCTCCATCTCACAACAATCTTTTACTCAAACGCACACATGTGTCTTTACAAAGCACAAACAATACCATTGCTGATGCAAATTTAAAATGAGTCACAATTTTTTGTGCTTTTTTATTATTTCCAAATAATCATAATTTGAGCCCAAAAAATGTGATATGTGTACCAGCATCAGAAATCAAAATGTAATTCCCAAAAATTTGAGCGTAATATCACTATTCTACACTCACCCACAAAGAACCGACAAATATCACAGAATAAATAAAGTAATGAGTAATGTAATTCCATCACCCGTATGTCCAATTAAATGCAGTATTTATGTGTAGTTATGTGTAGGAGGTTTGCACATGTGGCAGCTCTGTGGCTTAGAGCTTAGAACTTCTGCTTAGCATCACTGAGCGTCTGGGTTTGAATCCCAAACATGCCGCTTCATGTAGAGAAGTTGTCTCATCTCCCAGGTCCTAAAACTATGTCTTTATGTGTAGGAGGGTTCCAGCACCATTGTAAATCTTGCCAGATACACTATCTAGTCAAAAGTATTGGGATGCCTGCCTTTACACACACATGAGCTTTAATGGCAGCCCAGTCTTAGCCCGTAGGGTTAAAAATTGATTTGGCCCACCCTTTGCAGCTAGAACAGCTTCTGGGAAGGCTAGAAAGGCTGTCCATATGGTTTAGTGTGTCTATGGGAATGTTCAACCATTCTTCCAGAAGTGCATTTGTGATGCCAGGCACTGGCTCGCCGTCTCTGCTCTAATTCAGCCAAAAGGTGTTCTATCAGGTTGAGGTCAGGACTCCGTGCAGCCAGTAAAGTTCCTCCACCCCAAACTTGCTCATCCGTGTCTTTATGGAGCTTGCTTTGTGCAGTCATGTTGGAACAGGAAGGGGTTATCCCCAAACCGTTCCCACAAAGTTGGGAGCATGAAATTGTCCAGAAAGTCTTGGTATGCTGATGCCTTAAGAGTTTCCTTCACTCGAACTAAGAGGCCAAGCCCAACCCCTGAAAAACAACCCCACGTTATAATCCCCCCTCCACCAAATGATTTGGACCAGTGCACAAAGCAAGGTCCATAAAGATATGGATGAGTGAGTTTGGGGTGGAGGAACTTGACTGGCCTGGACAAAGTCCTGACCTCAACACAACAGAACACCTTGGGGATGAATTAGAGTGGAGACTGTAAGCCAGGCCTTCTCGTCCATCATCAGTGCCTGACCTCACAAATGCACTTGAAAGAATGGTCAAACATTCCCATAGACACAGTCCTAAACCTTGTGGACAGCTTTCCCAGAAGAGTTGAAGCTGTTATAGCTGCAAAGGGTGGGCCAAGTGAATTTTGAACCCTATGGACTAAGACTGGGATTCCATTACAGCTCATGTGCGTTTAAAGGCAGGTGTCCCAATACTTAGGCCAATATATTGTATATTGCATGTGACAATGAGCATGGCTATGGACTTAGGGCTGGTTCATCAATTAACCTTATCTGGGACATTATCTTCTTATCCATGAGTTAATTCCTCTATATTATTCTTGTGATAGTAAGGATGAGGTCACCAATGTGAATAATATTACTTGTAGTCTTATATTTTTAACGTTCTCTCAATTCAAGCATGAAAAATTTGTAAACTATATATGACTGATCAAGATCGTAATTTTGAGGTAATAATTATTAACCCTCAAAAGTTATCCTAGTAAGTATCGCATCATAATTTGCCCTCTGATTTCTAAATCATTCATACCATTAAATCATAAATGTTTCCTATGTTTAAGTGTTAGAACAATATATATATATTTGAAAAAAATATTTTTATCATGATTCAATCCTTCATATGGTATGATGTACTGTAGATAAGTATGTTGGAAAGTGTTTGATCACTTTACAGTTTTTCCTTATTCCAATGGGATCCAGGAGGCCTCTGTTTTGTTATATTCTAAAATTGTTCATAGTCAATTAGAATAGTGGAATACATTCGGTTCATCCTAATTTGACCTCTCTCTTGATTTTTCCATTTACAGAGAAGTTACACTCTATTAATGATTTGTGGGGTGCAAACTTAGTTTAATAGCAGTTCTGTAAACTGAAACAATGAGAGCTGATATGTTGGGCTAGAGATATAGGGGGTTATTACTAAAGGCAAATCTACTTTGCACTGCAAGTGCACTGAAACTGCAGTCGCTGTAGATCTGAGGGGGATATGCAAGGAAAATAAAAAACAGCATTTTAGCTTGCACATGATTGGATGAAAAAATCAGCACAGCTTCCACTCATTTCTTCGCATCTGCTAATGCATGTCAAGCAGAAGATTTGTAATTGTCTTTCCTATAACAAATTTCATGTTACATAGTTACATAGTTAGTAAGGTTGAATAAAGACACCAGTCCATTCAGTTTAACCTAAGTTACCCATTAAGCACCGTCAATTTACGCAGCGCTCCAAACATACATCGCACACTCACATCGGTCCCTACCCTCAAGGAGCCCACAATCCAAGGTCCCCAACTCACATTCATATACTAGGGCCAATTTATTTTGGACAGAAGACAATTAACCTACCATCATGTGTTCGACTAAAGCCTCGTACACACGATCGGATTTTCCGGGGACTTTTGTCCGAAGGGCGTTGGCCCCAAACTTGTTTTGCATACAAACGGCACACAATTGTCGGACAACAAACCCGAACGTAGTGATGTACTAGACGTACTACGAGCCGATAAAGAGGAAGTTCAATTGTCATGCGCCACCCTTTGGGCTCCTTCTGCTAAGTTCGTGTTAGTAGAAGTTTAGTGAGTATCGATTCGCGCTTTTCAGTTCGTGTTTGTCAGTTTGTTTCTGTACGGCCATTCGTTAACCAGCCATGTTGCATTATCGGAGGAGAGAACGTGCTATCATTGGGCTTGGAGTTATTGCTTTGACCCAAGTCCAGTCCAGGAACAGGAGGAGGAGCAGTTCTTGGACCAAGAATTGGTTGCTTAATCATGACCAATTCTGTCACATGCCTTTGCTGCGGGAGCTCCAGGAGAATAATCCTGATGATTATAGGAATTATCTCCGGATGACGGACCCCTGCTTTCACCGTCTCTTGGCATTGTTGACACTCTATATTAAGAAGCAGGACACATGAATGCGGCTTGCCATTACTCCTGAGCAAAGGATAATAGCCACCTTGCGGTACTTGGTGACGGAGAGAAGTCTCCAGGACCTCAAGTTTATGACTGGGATCGCCCCCCCAGGCTCTGGGATTCATTATTCCAGAGACCTGTTCTGACATTATTCAAGTCCTGCAGAAGGACTATATTCAGATACGTTTTAGCCTTTAACATCACATTCTATGTGTTTAATGTTTGCTAATGTATTTTATTAATTTCTTAATTCCATAATTACCATTATTGTAATATGCTGTGAATGTCCCTTTTGTCCTCATGCAAGTTGTAAGCTTTTTATGCTCCTTTTTTGTCCTTCATGCATATTTTCCTTCACTAACCTCCCCAGCATTCTTTCCTGGGCCCATACACACCTAGCCTAGTAACTTAACAATGTATTTTGTCAGCTACATTTTTGTGCTTACCCTAAACACCCCCTAAAATGTGTCCAAATGTTATTATTGTCCTCAAATTCAGGCAGAGTGCAAGAGGAAAGTTCCTTTTTTTGGATGTTGGGAAGAATGGCCACAACTCAGATGGAGGAGTCATAATGCAGACTGAGTTCTACCATCGGCTCCAGAATGGCACTTTAAATTTGCCACCTGCTGAGGACAATGTTGAGGGCCTCAATTTTGTTTTTGTGGCAGGTGAGGCCTTTGCTCTGGGGCAACATCTTTTGAAGCTCTTTCCTATGAGCAACCTCACCCCAGAGCAGAGAATCTTTAATTACAGGCTCTCTCATGCCAGTAGGGTGGTTAAAAACGCCTTTTGCATCCCCTTCAGTTGCTTCAGGCTGTTTTTAACACCTGGCATCAACCAGGCACAATATAAAATCAACCATGTTGTATTGTGCCGTTATATCCTCCATAATTTTTTACAGAGGAATGATAGAAGCTACCTTTCCTCAGTGCCAACTGATGTGGACCTCACAGTGTCAGGCCCACCAAAGAGGTTACAGCTCGTCCGTCGGTGTGCAACATGACAGCTCTCAAACCTGCCTGTGCTGGGTTGCCTTCCCAAAATGCTGAGATATCTGTCAAAAATACATGGATTATTTTGTGGGTAGAGGGGCAGTGGCTTGGCAGCAAACTGTAGCTGATCCAGAATCATAATTTTATTTGATCATAAACTACTATTTCATTTGAACTACTGTTGTCTGCATTTCTTATCTGTATAATAGGTTGTCAAATGGCCTTTTTTTGTCCATTTTATACAAAATTGCAAACGTACCTTATTTGCTACATGTGGTGACAATCTCTTCTTCAACTAACTATTATGTTGTTCTGTGGGTCTGCTACACACCCACAATGTTTTTGTTCTTAATGTATCTAATGCATTAAGTTTGAAAACATTATGCTTTTTCAACTCCTTTAATTTCTTTGAGGCCATAAAATTGCCTGAGTTGGGCACATTTTAGAGCACATTGTCACTGTAACTACACCAACTTAACAAATACACTGGTATTGAGCATTGAAATAATAAGCCACACACTGTTTAGTAAAAAAACATTTTACTCAAAGCACATTCATACTGTATGCGCGTTTTAAGGTTTTATAACAAACCAACATCTTGGTGTATAAACATGTATGTTCGCCATTATTTTACCTTTTTTGGGGCTAAATAGGTATGTTTAAAAACATAAGATGCACATCCCCAACTCAGGAACTTACAAAGTTCGAGTTTGTTAAAAGTGAAGGCCATATGAGACATTAGAATCCCAAGACTGTGTTGATGTTGCCTTCCTCAGATGGGGTGATCTCACCCCTCTAAAAGCCAAAATTTGAAGCCACGTCCACGTAGAGGCATAACTGTTAAATGTCCCTTATGATCCCCTGCCTAAAATGTGTGTATCAATGGATGCATTATGGGGGTGCAACCCCTTCCTGCAACCCCTTCCTCATAACTAAAGTAGGTAAGAGGAAGAGGTTGCACCCCCAAAACGCGTCCATTCCTAACATGTGCTATCTCCCATCATGGGGTATCAATGGATGCGTTTTGGGGGTGCAACTCCTTACTCATAACTAAAGTAGGTAAGAGGAAGGGGTTACACCCCCAAAACACATCCATTGCTAACATGCTATCTCCCATCACGGGGTATCAATGAACACGTTTTGGGGGTGCAACTCCTTCCTCATAACTAAAGTAGGTAAGAGGAAGGGGGTTGCACCCCCAAAACGTGTCTATTGTTAACATGTGCTATCTCTCATCATGGGGTATCAATGGATGCGTTTTGGGGGTGCAACTCCTTCCTCATAACTAAAGTAGGTAAGAGGAAGGGGTTGCACCCCAAAACTCATCCATTGCTAACATGTGCTATCTCCCATCACGGGGTATCAATGGATGCGTTTTAGGGGTGCAACCCCTTCCTCATAACTAAAGTAGGTAAGAGGAAGGGGTTGCACGGGGTATCAATGGATGCATTATGGGGGTGCAACCCCTTCCTCATAACTAAAGTAGGTAAGAGGAAGGGGTTGCACCCCAAAACTCAGCCATTCCTAACATGTGCTATCTCCCATCATGGGGTATCAATGGATGCGTTTTGGGGGTGCAACCCCTTCCTCATAACTAAAGTAGGTAAGAAGAAGGGGTTGCACCCCCAAAATGCGTCCATTGCTAAGGTGCTATCTCCTATCACGGGGTATCAATGGATGCGTTTTGGGGGTGCAACTCCTTCCTCATAACTGAAGTAGGTAAGAGGAAGGGGTTGCACCCACAAAACGCGTCCATTGCTAACATGTGTTATCTCCCATCACGGGGTATCAATGGATACGTTTTGGGGGTGTAACTTCTTCCTTATAACTAAAGTAGGTAAGAGGAAGGGGTTGCACCCCAAAACGCATTCACTGATATCTCATGATGGGAGCTAGCACATGTTGACCCACTGTGTGTTTTGTGGCTTTAGCAAACTAGATGTAGGGAAAGGCGCATTTTAGGCATGAGATCATGATGGAAATAAGAATCTTTTGGCACCATTTGTGGGCATATTCAAATTTCGGCTTTGCAATTCTTAAAACACAAATATTACAATTAACATTACTTAGGGCAGTGTTTCCCAACTCTCCTTCTCCAGATGCATTCCCAGGTCATGTTTTCTATATTGTTTGCTTTTGGCACAGGTGATGATGTCATTTTCAAGGTTAGCAATTCACACAGTCATTTTTATACTGAGGAAAATACAGAAAACAGGACCTGATGGTGCACGTAGAGAAGTGGAGTGGAGTAACACTGACCTTGGACACTAAAGCCTAGGTTCACATTGGAGCGATTTGTCATGAGATTTGAGAGATAAAATCACATGACAAGTCTCAGCCTCTTGGAGGCAATGGCACTGTTCCAATCAGTGCAACACAGAATTAGTGGTGCCGCACCATTTTACAAAAGTAGTTCCTGCACTACTTTTACCGATTTCAGGTGTGACTTCAATAGACATCTGGGCATGAAGCCACACAAATGTCTATCAAGTAGCACCTGAAATCGCACTGACCTTGCTACTTAGAAATCTCGCAACTTCAAGTGAAATAGCACAATTTCCAAGTAGCATCAATGTAAACCAGGGCTTACATTGATTTTTGCACTCGCCACATAAGGCTTTGTTGACCAAACCGATTTGCATCCTAAATGAACAAAGTACGTATTTGTCCTTTCCTGCAAACAAAATACAGCATTCCTAAAGAAGCAAGGACAGACGCAAAGTTGGTTCCTACTTTTTTAGATGTAACTTGGCTAACAGCCACATTTCTTATAAAAGTTTCTTAGAAAACTACAAAAATTACAGGTAAACATGTAACTAAAACTGGTGAAGGTATTCAAGTTTTTGGGTGAAATAGTAATATACAAAACACGGATATTTACACAATGTGTGAAAGCTTTTTGTACATGACGATACTTTTGGACAAGCTACCCCACCATATTCAATAATGTGCGGTGTCCAATTTGGAGCTGTAGCTGGGGGAGCAAACCACCCTGAGAAATGGGCAAAGTTAAAATAGGAGCTGTCAACTCGATGATTCCTCTTTTTCTCACAAAAAATGTAAATAGGAAACAAGCTGATGTGTTTCATCTAAAGCATACTTACTCATCTGAGGAAGTATGTAGGCAACAAAAAAGATAATGACAATTCATGGAGTTGCAAGTTCATATGTCAATCTTTTGCGAAAGTCAAATCATACATTCAAATATAACAGTTGCAACTATTACAAAAATGTGCAAAGGTTAGTCAATTTCAAACTGTACAAACACATGTACAACAGAACGGAAAAAAAGTTTGCTTTTTAAATTTTAGCTAAAATATTGATGATGCTAATAACTCTGTTTTGGAGATCATACGTGTTTTCTTTCATTTTCTCCAATTCCCTATTGCAAACCAAGAGCTCACTGATAATATTTGTGCACTTGCACACCTGAAGTGAGATTTGTCTTCCACAACATCCACATCACCTAAAAAATATAAAACACACCATGTATTAGAAATATGCAGGAATACATATATTACTTAAAGCTGTGGTCTCAGACACTGACCTGTGGTCGACTCAGTTTCAAGAACTTCACACTGTATTTTCTGCACATCAGCATTAACATCTTCTTCAGGGTGTGTGGTGAATTTACTTTCTGGATCTTCAGGAGGTGCTGGGTTACTGGTGTCCACACACAGCTCAGATGTTCCTCTTCTTTTCTCCCCTATTTGAATCAAAAAAATGTATACTTAGCAGACAGATATGTTAGGCTGGAAATAGTAATAAGAAACATTGTTTTGAAGTGTCTTTCAATTGTCTGTTTTGGCAGAGATCCAAGCTGAATACATACATGGAATACATGATTTTTTCCCTTTCCAAAGCAGGATATCTGTGTTGTGCAAGTTTCACACATGGAGATACCCCTAGTATCCACTGGAGCACCTGCGTGGGACACCATAACAAGGGTGTTATGGTGTCCCACACTGATGTTCCTGCGTCCAGCTGCGTAACAGCTGCTGAGTGTCCTCTACTGTCACTGAATAAAGTTGACATTTCATTAGTTACGAACACATCTAGACAACAATCTAATGAACTTACGTTACATCAAAATAGGCCATAATAAATGCATTTAACGTGCATCTCCCAATAACGAAGAATTAGTGGTCGATCAAAACGATGTTTCATGTCCTGTGAAAGATTCCTGTGTCCACAAAACTAAAACTTGGGAACCTGAGGAGTACATTTAATAGGGAGCACAAGAAGGTCGGGGAATCTCAGAGATCGGGAGCATCAGCAGATGACATATATGTCCCCAGGCTGTGGTACTACCACAGCCTGTGTTTTTTGTCTGACCAAACCCACCCCAGGCCATCACTCTCAACACTCCCTTCCACATCGGATCAGGCCACAGCTCCTGAGGTCCACCCCGGTCCTTTGACACAGGTTGAAGATGTAGAGGAGCCCAGCTTGACCCAGGTATAGCATTGTTGAACATATTTGTATCCAAAAATAGAATGATGATAAATAGACATTATTGTTAAAAAATTTCTGCCTTAAAGTGGTCTCCATATCAATAGACAGTAGTGGCCAAAAATGACTGGGACAAGAAGGAAAAATGCTGGGGTCAGAATGATAGTCTTTTCTATTTCCCCACATTCAATTTGCAACAGTCATTAGCTCAAAATTGTGTGTGATTGATGACCAAAAAAAATAATACTAACTAGAAAAGCTACAATTTCTGGGGAAATTGTGTGAAGTGTTCTTGCCTCCATCAGTAGTCTACAAGCATTATCAAGCCTAGCAGATGAAGGTATGACCACATGCATTTGGGGGTCTCAGCATCTTGACGTAGAATGGAGGCGAAGGTGTGCTATCATGTTGATGATAATCAGTGTTTACATTCACTGTTTCCTGGCAACGCTCATGCCCTGTTTATGCTTCACAACCACTGCTCAATACACAATACACAGGATCATGATAGCTGTAATAACTGTGCAGTACTTCAAACGGTTGTATTTTAAAAATTATAACTCCTACAGCGAAGATCTTTATATTGTGAGAATCACAAGACCCAGACCTGCATAGTATGTCTCTGAAATATTAAAAATGAAGGCACAGTCGCAGTTTAGATATTGCCCTTCAAATTTGGAGGGGGCTAGAGTAGAGTTTCAATGAATGTCAATGGACGGCGTGAGTTACAAACAAATGGTCATATTGTGAAAACTATCAGGACTATGGCTTAGCCATGGACATGTTTAGTGGCAGCAGGGATAGCTGAACGTTTTGATATAAGATTTGTGTAGGTGGGCTTGCAAATGAGGGAGTGGCGGCAGTTTAGAAATCCTGTCCTGATTTTTCACCTTTTGTCACCTCCCACTCTAGTTTTGAACATTTCCCCATTCATTCCTATGGGACCAATTTCGCCGTAAAAACGACAAAATTTCGTGAACCATTCGGCAAAATGTTCCACAAAGTAATAGCACACCAATCGGGAACAATCCGCACGTTTCGGTATATTACTTGTCTATGTAGTGTAAAAACTGTGGGAGAAGTTAGGGTGGTAAATTTGGCTATAATAATAATATATATGTGAGATAACAGTAAGTGGTCTTGCTATGCAAGAACACTTAATTATGTCCCATTTTCATACACAAGAAAGTGGCAGTTTGGAGGAGCCAGTGACCAGCAACCATCCAGAGTCCCAGATCCCTCCCCTATGCCCTCCTGTTAAAAGGACCAGGAAGAGCAGGGAAGCTAGACTAGGCCACAGCTGCCTTCCTCAGTCATGCAACAACTGCCATCAGTATGGCCCCAGATGCAGCTGAGGCCTTTGGCTGTCTGACAGCTAATAAGTTAAGAGATATGGATGGGGAGAAAAGGAGGATGTTTGAGGAATTAATTCTGCAGGGGGGGAGGGGATTTATTTCCTCAAAAACTTATATCTCAGATTTGGATGCCCCACCTCCACAGCCACCACAGCAACCCCACCCACCACAGCAGCATGGCGGACATTGGCAGTTCCAGCCCCAAGATCCCCCCCAACAAGCCCGCCGGGCTGGGGATTTTCAGCCATACAATTATTAATTTGCTTTTTTTTGTTTTTTAAATTATGATTTTAGTTGTTATACTTTATTTATTTTTGTATGCAGAGAATGCACTTTTTGTTTAAGTTATTGAATTTTTATTTTGATGAAAGATAACATGTCTAATTTATTTTAGTTAATTTTTGGAATAATGCACAAGAGAAAAAAAAGGCTTCAGCCGATGTGGAAGGGAACGTTGACAGTGATGGCCTGGGTTCAGTCTGGTCTGTCAAAAACCACAGGCTGTGGTAATACCACAGCCTGGGGACATACCAGTCATCTTCTGCTGCTCCCGATCTCTCGGAGTCCAGGACATTCTTGTGCTCCCTTTAAATGTACTCATCAGGTTCCCAATTTTGCTCTTCACATAACTGAGGTCTGCCCTGGGGTACAAAGGCTTCACCAATTCCAACAGTTTCTCCATCGCTGCCTTCCTCTTGATTTTTATAGGACCTTCTTGTGATCCCTATTTAATAAAATAAAAAAATTTGAAAAATACTTGGCTATGTGTTTTACTTAAAATTACAATTTGGGAGTAGGCAGGTACATTTAAAAACTACAATGTAAAATTAACAAGGGACACCAACATAGATGTATCTTTGAACTTAAAAACTATGGGATAATGGTGTTGTGGTAACTTGACCCCAAAAAAAAAAAATCTTCTTGATATCACTATAAAAAAAAACCTTTTTAAATATGTTTGGCAGAACTCCGACAGTATCACCAGCAAAGCAGCTTCCTTATTATCCCATTATAAAGAAGAAGAGAATGTGCGCTGCATTTCTAGATTTCATAATTTGCTGCGTCACGAATGTGAACTCTCCATTACAAATGCTAGTTTTACAATACCGACTGCCTCTGACTCGTCCTTGCTTCCGAGCATGCGCGTTTGTACTTTGGACTTTTGTCCTACGGACTTGTGTGCACACGCTTGGAAAATCCGCCAATAGACATTTGTCTGTGGAAAATTTTAAAGCCTGCCATCCAACATTTGTCCGCGGAAAATCCGACAACAATTGTCCGATGGAGCATACAAACGGTCGGATTTTCCGCCAACAGCCTGTCATCACACAATTCTCGTCGGAAAATCCAATCGCGTGTATGAGGCTTTAGTTTCAATTTAGAGAGGATTTTTTTTTTCACTCAGGTGTTATTTGACTAGCAAATCTAAATAATTGTTTACTAGAGGGTGAGGGTCATCTTGGTTTGTTCGGAGTGCAAATAAGCTTCTAATCTGTCAGGATCTCACAGTTCTGTGCCTGGTAAACATTTGAAATACTGAGAAGGTGTGAAGTTAGACTGCAGATCCAATTGATATTCATATCATTGATCATTTTATATCAGAAGTACCCTGACATAAATGAGTTCAGAATCTTCACTCAATAAAGACTAGCTATGTTGACTATGACTACTCACTCATGTGAATATGAAATAAACAGGGGTGTTATTTTTCTTTTATGTGATCGGATAACTAAAGTTTATCTCAATTTATTAAGTGAAAATTCTCAAACTCCTTTAGTAATTCAGCCTCAAAGGCTCGTAAGTTGATTGGCTAAATAGACAGAGGGTAGAGATGTATAGGGCAGTCTCTTTATTTCCCGTTATGATCTCCTACACTGTCACTTTGTCAAATGTTGTAGTTTCATTTATCAGCTTATATTGTATGCCTTTCCTTTAGCCAACAAATTTTACTTGCCAGTAAACAATAGAGTGTTGTGAAGGGTTTGCATATTCTAATTACATTTCACAAGCCAAAAAATTTGATTTCTCTGGGGACAACAGAAGAAGTAAAATGTGATGAGCCTTGGTCTTTTATCATGAGTAGCACTTCATTACAAATCCATCACTAAACAAAAACCATTTTATAACCAAAAAACATTTATGCATGACTTTGATCTGAAGAAGCTACTTGAATGAGCAGTGAAAGGTCTTTGACATCATAAAACAACTCAATTTGAATACTATTCACTACTACTAGCTATTCCAGCACCTGGATAAAGGAAAATCTTCACAGACATAAGACTAAGCAGACATACCACTATCACATTATGAATATTTTTTTTTAAATGACAATGCCCATTTAAATTTAGTGCTTATTAAAAAAACAGCTTTAGGATCTGAGAACTTGTCAACCCCGTTTTAGTGATTGCATGTTCCAAAAATTAATTATAACTGCAATAGGAAAGAATTTTATGTTGAACATTTTGTAGTAATTATTCTGGTATTACTGGAACCGATACAGAGACAGATTTGTCTGTTTCTAGTTATGTTTTTTTTTTATATTCAGAGGCTTCTTTTCTTGTAAATAATAGCAAAATGTCAAGCCAGTTAGACAAAATTTAGGTCATCATTAATGCCCAGTGTGAAAGATCATTTAACTGAGCAGTCTAGAAAATAAATTGTAAAAGTCATTTTTGAAAACAAATGTATTTGGAAAATTGCCTGCTGTTTTCAATTTTAGCCCTATGTGACTCATTATTAGATCTAGTTTGAATTGCTGAGTAATTTTCATACAAGGATGAGATTGTTTATATTTCAACAAGTAAATGAAACATTTTCATGATTTTTTTTTTTTTTTTTTTAGCACTTTGCATAATTACAATAAATATGTTTTTATTTTAAGCAACAGGATCCCTGGGAAAGAAGGGTAAAGCTCTAGGTAGCCTATTTGTTCTAACATTAAGGGTAATTGACAAATGCACAGCTGAAGGAAAAATAAATGTTTTTTGTATGTTTCTATTAAAACACACACTTTCCTGATACAATACATGGTGCTCTCAGCTTTTGTGATATGGACTGATTGCTTTTTAGCCAGCTCTGGGTAAAATTAACTCTGCCTGCCAATGAAAAAACAGCCATCTGGTTAAAGCCATTGTTTAGCTCAAAGAGTGGACTGGACATACAACTTACTCATTATTCAAAACATATTATTCATGCCCTGCTCCATCCACACCATAGGTTAAATATACAATGCTGTGAAAAATGATTTGCCCCTTCTGATTTTTGTATTTTTTTGCATATTTTTCACACTTAAGTGACTCAGATCATCAAACAAATTTTTTCATTAAACAAAGATAACCCGCGTAAATACAAAATGAAGTTTTTAAATGATGGTTTAATTTATTAAGGTAAAAAGCTGTCCAAACCTGCCTGGCTTTATGTGAAAAAGTAATTGCCCTCTAAACCTAATAACTGGTTGTGCCACCCTTGGCGGGAACACTGCAATCAAGCGTTTGCAAAAACTTTCACATTGCTGTGGAGCAATTTTGCCCCACTCTTCTTTGCAGAATTGTTTTAATTCAGCCACATTGGAGGGTTTTCCAGCATAAACGGCCTGTGTAAGGTCATGATACAGCATCTCAATGGGATTTAAGTCCGGGCTTTGACTAGGCCACTCCAAAACCTAAATTTTGCTTTGTTTGAACCATTTGGAGGTGGACTTGCTGTTGTGTTTGGGATCAGTGTCCTGCTGTATAACCCAAGTGCACTTGAGCTTGAGGTCACGAACTGATGGCCGGACATTCTTTTTTAGGAATTTCTCATAGAGCTCAGAATTCATGGTTCCATCAACTATGGTAAGTCGCCCAGGTCTTGAAGCTGCAAAGCAGCCCCAGACCATCATGCTACCATCACCATGTCTAACTGTTGGTATGCTGTTCTTGTTGTGAAATGTTGTATTCGTTTTATGCCAGATGTAACAGGACGCATACCTTCCAAAAAGTAACATTTTTGTTTCATCAGTCCTCAGAACATTTGCCTAAAAGTCTTGGGGATAATCAAGATGTTTTTTGGTAAACGTGAGATGAGCCTTTGTGTTCTTTTTGGTCAGCAGTGGCTTTGGAACACTCCCATGGATGACATTTGTCCCAGTCTCTTTCTTATTGTTGAATCATGAACACTGATCTTACCTGAGGCAAGTAAGGCCTGCAGTTCTTAAAGTGTTGTTCTGGGTTCTTCTATGACCTCCTGGATGAGTTGTCGTCATGCTCTTGGAGTAATTTTTGTAGACCGGCCACTTCTGGGAAGGTTCACCACTGTTCCAAGTTATCTGCATTTGTGGATAATGGCTCCCCGTGGTTCACTTGAGCTCCTAAGCCTTAGAAATGGCTTTGAAACGCTTCCTAGACAGATACATGTTCATTACTTTGTTTCTAATCTGTTGAATCTCTCTTGAATTTTTTTTTAGATTGTGGCATGATTTGTGGCTTTTTGTGATCTGTCAGCATGCTTCACTTTGTCAGACAGCTTCTATTTATGTGATTTTTTGATTCAACAGGTTTGGCAGTAATCAGGCCTGAGTGTGGCAAGTGAAATTTAACTCAGCTTTCCAAAAAATTGTGGTTAATCAAAGTTCATTCATGATTCAGCATGGGAGGGGTCAATTACTTTTTCACATAGGGCCAGACAGGTTTGAACACCTTTTTTCCCTTAATGAATTAAATAATTGAAAGACTGCATCTTGGATTTACTGGGATTATCTTTGTGTAATTTTAAAATTAGTTTGATGATCTGAATCGTTTAAGTGTGAGAAATATGCAAAAAAATAAAAAATCAGGAAGGGGCAAATACTTTTTCACAGCGCTGTATATTAAGATGTTTGTGCAATCTCATGCTTTTACATAACCACTTGCAGGACTTTGCAGTTCTGTCAGAGCCCTTATGAAAGTATTGCTCAAAATGACAATGGAAAAATAACTAGCAGGTACACTATATTACCAAAAGTATTGGGACAACTGCCTTTACACGCACATGAACTTTATTTGCATCCCAGTCTTAGTCCATAGGGTTTAATATTGAGTTGACCCACCCTTTGCAGCTATAACAGCTTCAACTCTTCTGTGAAGGCTGGCCACAAGGTTTAGGAGTGTGTCTATAGGAAAGTTTGACCATTCTTCCAGAAGCGCATTTGTGAGGTCAGGCACTGATGTTGGACGTGGAGGCCTGGCTCGCAGTCTCTGCTCTAATTCATCCCAAAGGTGTTTGGGTTGAGGTCAGAACTCTGTGCAGGCCAGTCAAGTTCCTCAACCCCAAACTTGCCCATCCATGCCTTTATGGACCTTGCTTTGTGCACTGGTCCAAATAATTTGGTGGAGGGGGGATTATGGTGTGGGGTTGTTCTTCAGGGGTTGGGATTGGCCCCTTAGTTCTAGTGAAGGGAACTTCTAAGGCATCAGCATACCAAGACATTTTGGACAATTTTATGCTCCCAACTTTGTGGGAACAGTTTGACGATGGCCTCTGTTCAAACATGCCTGCCCACCAATGCACAAAGCAAGGTCCGTAAAGACATGGATGAGTGAGTTTGGGGTGGAGGAATTGACTGGCCTGCACAGAACCCAGACCTCAACATGATAGAACACCTTTGGGATGAATTAGAGCAGAGATTGCGAGCCTGGTCTTCTTGTCCACATCAGTGCCTCACCTCATAAATGCGCTTCTGGAAGAATGGTAAAACATTCCCATAGACACACTCCTAAGCCTTGTGGACAGCCTTCCCAGAAGAGATAAAGCTGTTATAGCTGCAAAGGGTGGGCCAACTAAACATTGAACCCTACAGACTAAGACTGGGATGCCATTAAAGTTAATGTGTGTGTAAAGGCAGGCATCCCAATACTTTTGGTAATATAGTGTATATCAAGTGGACTCTCGGATTTTGACTTTATGGCAACCTGCTTAAATACAGCTGCCAGAAATGTACCCAGAATGATTTTCTTCCAGCGCAAATAGTCCAGTTATCCCTCTCTACTTTTGCACTTATGCTATGGCTAAGATATTAAAATGGTGAAGGGAGAGGACTTGATTGGCTTTCTCTACCTGTACAGCCACTGAGCACCACAGCATATCTCCAGTCCATTGACTGCAGCTTTATGGTGGATGTAGTAGATATTTATTGGCTTGTCAGAGGGAGTGCTGCAGGTAAAATTTTGGGGTTTTTTTTGTAGATCAAGCATCCTTATGTCCTTTAGTGACTTGGAGTGAGCCGGATGAACCACAGCAGCCATTAGCAGGCACACTATCTGACACACCCCAACTTATTGATAGTAGCACCGGTCTTAGCAGCTCTGCAAGTGAGCGAAGGTTAAAAGCACTGAATGCTGGAAAGGAAACTATCCAGCTTCTCCTCTTGCAGGGTATTTTCAGGTTTATTCTGTTGTGGAAGCAACAGGGTGGCTTTAATTATATTTTTTCTTTACCTAAAGCCACATAGCTCAAGTAACCATAATGAATATGCCCAAGAAAAAGATTGTAATTGTGTGTTTTGCACAGCACTAAATAAGGCTAACCTGAACACACTCTAAAATATAAAAACAGGACACAGTTGAGGAATTGACTCATGAAATGGCAGTCTTGATTATCTAGTGCCTGTTGGCAGAAAGATAAGACCAGTTTTTATTTATGTTTGAATTATATTTAGGGTTACTAAGGCTTCCTGAACTTTGAAGACTGCTGAACAAACAGTTCTTGGAAAGCTTTACAGCGCCCGTTATTTTCCAGTATTACGGCTTTAATCACAGGGGGTGAATTGTCATTATTTGTCACCCTCGTGGTGAACTTGCCAACATGAAAGCAGTTTCTGTTGCTTGATTCACACACAACTGCTGGAGAAAATACTTTGTACTGCACTCTGAGCCATCATGCAGTAAATGAGACACAATAAAAATAAGAGCCACAAATACACACAGGATTACATACTGAAAACAGACACAAAATCAGTGAATTTATTACAGAAAAATATTGTTGAATTGAATATTGTTCAAATACTCAATTCTCTGGAATTTTCTAATAAAGTGAAGATTCTAAAGTGATACACCTTAAACTCAGGCTGTGTCATGTTAATCTCTTTTCATACCCCACTCCTGGGTCAATGCCATATAAATTTTAAAAAGCAAGGCAACATAATAGCAGATCATGGACTGTAAGTGTAGTTTGTAGGTTACCCTACCTGTCACTGATCTGCAGTTGAAAACTCACCATCTGCCCATGACTTTTAGAATTTTCCTAACACACTTCTATGTGGCCCCATACTAAAAAGAGGGAATATGAAAGCAATTTTTAATAGAAGTTCTTCTTAAACTGCAGTAGATTTAATAAATACAGTAATGTTGCTCATAAATCAACATTTTATAGTAAAGCATATTGGTTCTTGTTTTATAGCATATTCACACACAGCTATCTCATTTCATGCTCTCTGGATAATATACCCCGATATAAAATATTGCAGGATTAAATTAGTTTATCACTGTTGAAAACCATAACATGCTAATTTTTGATAAACCGACATGGCTAGAGGCCCATATCCTTATAGTAATGGTGACAGACCTTGGTGCCCAAGGAAGAAAGTGCAGGTAACTAAAGTGACACAAAATGGATCTACCCGGGTCACTTTCTCACTAACTAGTTTTATCTGGGGTTAAAACAATTGTTCATTTGCCCATAAAGGAGTATATAATAGTAATAGTAATAAAGAGTCACTTATCTTTCTCCCTCCCGAGCAGCATGTTTTTATCTCACCTTGCCAATCTGGTAGGTCATTAGGACCGAAAAAATATCTGTCACTCAGGATATGGGTGAGCATGTGAAAGCCCTCCCACTTCTTCATCCTATGACTACCAGGGGCAGAATGAAAAAAAACATGGAGTTGGAAGAATTTCATGTTCTTCTTTGATTGTTCTTTCACTGATTCATTGGAAATACTGTAATAAAATCTACATTTAGACAAGATTAGGTGCAGAAAGCACAGTAACATGTTATGCCCTGAATATGGGTGTAACATGTCACAAAAGGTGAACTTATCCTTTAGGCAGTCAATAGAGTAACTTTTCCAGTTCACCAGGAGATGAGGCTTGCAATGTATGAGCAGATAAACTTCCCACTTATCCATTTCACTGTCTCAAGGCACCAAAGATGCAGAGGAGACCAGGGCTTATGGCACCAGAGATGCAGAGGAGGAGTGGTGCCCATCACACTAGCATTTTCAGGGGATAAATTTCTCCTTTCGGGCCCTCCTTTTATGGAAGCCACTTAGTATTGAAGTGTATAAAGGCTGATAGTCTCAGTGTAGTTGGCAGCCTAGAAATGTTAACCCATGTACTTGGTGTGTCATTTGTATCCTTGGGTGGAGGGGGGCACGCTCATTTTTATTTTTAAAAACTCAGTTAAAAATATGCAGCACATACAAGCTCTGTAAACAGAATTATGAGATGGTCGGGCTTGCTTCAGGCAGAAGAGATTTTTAATTTTTTGCTCCTGTTGCTGCACTTTATACACCATTATTGCTGCTTATGTTGCACTATTGAATTGATATGATAGCAACGTAAAAGCAAATGAAAGCCATCACAATCCAAAGGATCGTTTTTCAGGTTTATCACAAAAATCTGCATTTGAGGTTTTTCATTTTGTAAAATCTTTATTATGAACTGCAGTTAAGCAAAATCATTACTAATAATGTACCAGTAATAGGTTCTGTCATGCCAGTGTGCACAACTTCATTGACAATGGTAGTGAAGCCCTTCATGAGTAATGTTTAATGTAAAAATCCTTGCAAATATCTCTTGGGAACAGCATTATTTATTGTGCTTTTTTCTCTCCATGTTTGTTTTGAAAATACAGCGTTGACTGGGTGAATCAGTAGCGTACAGTCATAAGCAGCTTAATTCCTAGTTTATCAAAAATACTGGCCATAATCTATAATTAAAGGAAAATATAATGAACATCACAGAACATTTATCAGCTTTGTGATAATCCCTAGTATAACTGTTTCTAACTGGGGAAAGTGACAGTTTAGGATGAATGATTAATTGGACCACACAAAAGTATATAGAATATAGAAATTAATGAATAACTTGATGTGATATAACTATTATTTTAATAGTACTCTACTTTTAAATTGGAACATACTTTTGATATGATTTGTTTCTCATAGAATAAAAAAAAAGAAATTATGCACATAAACACCACATTTATGTGCATGATTTTTTTTTTTATTCTATGAGAAACAAATCATATCAAAAGTATCTTCCAAATTAAAAGTAGAGTACTGTTAAAAATAATTAAATAAGCTATTTAAACATTTAGAAAATCTGATTAACTTTTTGGAAATGTGTGAGTGCCCCCCTCATCTACTCTCCAACTCAAATAAAGTTTTTGATGGGAGAGATCTACATCACCGCCTTGTGACAGAGTGCTCAATTAAATGTGCAACATCCAACACTTCTTGCCAGGGCCGGTACAAGGCAGGGGCGGAAGGGGCACGTGCCCTGGGCGGTACCATTTGCTATGGGGGGGGGGGGCGCAGCCTGCAGATGAAGTTCTGTCACGGCCGCCGCCCGCCAGTGTGTACAATACAACTACTGTCTACAGTGCATTTACAGCGCCCAGCGGCACTGTACAAATTGCCGACTTTGTGCGCTCCTGCATCCTCCCTTCCCTCAGCACAATACTCCCCTACGGAGAAGTCCCGTAGTCCCTGCCAGCGCCGTGACGTCACTCACGGCCGGAGGCGAGGTGGGAGGACGCAGAGGAGCGCAGGGAGGCGGGAGCGGTGTCGGCGCGCTGTTACCTCAAGGAGCCGAGCCGAGCCGAGCTGAGGAGCTGCTGCCTGCCTGGCTGGCTGGCTCTAGTAGCTGCTTCTGGATTCTGGAAGATAGCGAAGGTAGAAGATTGCAGTGCCACTGTGTGCCAGTGTTCTGAGTCTGAACTTGTGTAAGTAAACACTCAAAAACAGATTAATAAATGGCTGGATTGGGGGAGGGGAGGAGGCTGAGGCGAGGTTGCCATCCCTAATGCTCTGCAATGCCCCACAATACTCTGCAATGCCCCAGAATACTGTGCAATACTCTGCAATGCCCCAGAATACTGTGCAATACTCTGCAATGCCCCGCAATACCCCGTAATACTCTGCAATACCCCGCAACACTGTGCAGTACCCCACAATACCCCGCAATACTCTGCAATACCCCGCAATACTCTTCAATACTCTGCAATACCCCACAACACTGTGCAGTACCCCGCAATACCCCGCAATACTCTTCAATACTCTGCAATACCCCACAACACTGTGCAGTACCCCGCAATACCCCGCAATACTCTTCAATACTCTTCAATACTTTCCAAACCCCGCAATACTCTTCAATACCCCGCAGTACTCTGCAATACCCCGCAATACTCTGCAATACCCCGCAATACTCTGCAATACCCCGCAATACTCTGCAATACCCCGCAATACCCCACAACACTGTGCAATACTCTGCAATACCCCGCAATACTCTGCAATACCCCGCAATACTCTGAAATACCCCGCAATACTCTTCAATACCCTGCAATACTCTGCAATACCCCGCAATACTCTGCAATACCCCGCAATACTCTTCAATACTCTGCAATACCCCACAACACTGTGCAGTACCCCGCAATACCCCGCAATACTCTTCAATACTCTGCAATACCCCACAACACTGTGCAGTACCCCGCAATACCCCGCAATACTCTTCAATACTCTTCAATACTTTCCAAACCCCGCAATACTCTTCAATACCCCGCAGTACTCTGCAATACCCCGCAATACTCTGCAATACCCCGCAATACTCTGCAATACCCCGCAATACTCTGCAATACCCCGCAATACCCCACAACACTGTGCAATACTCTGCAATACCCCGCAATACTCTGCAATACCCCGCAATACTCTGAAATACCCCGCAATACTCTTCAATACCCTGCAATACTCTGCAATACCCCGCAATACTCTGCAATACCCCACAACACTGTGCAATACTCTGCAATACTCTGCAATACCCCGCAATACTCTGCAATACCCCGCAATACTCTGCAATACTCTGCAATACCCCACAACACTGTGCAATACTCTGCAATACCCCGCAATACCGTACAATACCCAGCCATACTCTGTGATACTCGGCGATACCCTGCAATACTCTGCAATACTTTGCAATACCCCACAACACTGTGCAATACTCTGCAATACCCCGCAATACTCTGCAATACCCCACAATACTCTGCAATACCGTACAATACCCTGCAATACCTAGCCATACTCTGTGATACTCGGCGATACCCCGCCATACTCTGCAATACCCCGCCATACTCTGCAATACCCCGCCATACTCTGCAATACCCTGCCATACTCTGCAATACCCCGCAATACTTTGCAATACCCCACAACACTGTGCAATACTCTGCAATACCCCGAAATACTCTGCAATACCCCGCAATACTTTGCAATACCCCACAACACTGTGCAATACTCTGCAATACCCCACAATACTGTGCAATACCCAGCCATACTCTGCCATACTCTGCCATACTCTGCCATACCCCGCAATAATCTGCAATACCCCTCCATACTCTGCAATACCCAGCCATACTCTGCAATACTCGGTGATACCCAGCCATGCTCAGTTATACCCAGCCATGCTCAGTTATACCCAGCCATACTCGGCTGTACACGGCCTCTGTATGTGGCCAGGCTGTGGAAGTCTCACACATGTGGTATCGCCGTACTCAGTAGGAGTAGAAGAATCTATTTTAGGGTGTCATTTTTGGTATGTACATGTTATGTGTTAGAAATATTGTATAAATGGACAACTTTGTGTTAAAAAAAAAAAACGTTTTAACCACTTCCCGCCCGCCGGTTGTCACACGACGTCCTTGACTTTGTGCGGGGATATCTGAATTAAAAACGGGGGGGGGCGCAGTTTGCCATCTTCGCCCTGGGCACCAAATGGCCTTGTCCCAGCACTGCTTCTTGCTGCCCCTAAGCTACAAAGAGGAGTCCTCCTAAAACAGGGTGTCAGTAGAAATATAAAGGACTGAGTGAAGCAGAAATACTAATGTACTATGCATATAAAAAGTCTACACACCCCTGTTAAAATGTCAGGTTTCTGTGAAGTAAAAAAATGAGACAAAGATAAATAATTCCAGAACTTTTTCCACCTTTAATGTGACTTATAAACTGTACAACTCAATTGAAAAACAAACTGAAATCTTTTAGGGGGGTAAAAAGAAAAAACTAAAATAATGTGGTTGCATATGTGTACACATCCTCTTCTAACTGGGGATGTAGCTGTGTTCAGAATTAAGCAATCACATTCAAACTCATGTTAAATAGGAGTCAGTACACACCTGCCATCATTTACAAGGAGTGGGTAATAGACACAGAGGCATAAAAACACAAAGTGATTATTAGTACAAACTAGTCAATAGAAAGTCCATACACTTGGGCCAGCTTTGTTCAAGAGTGTAGCTCACTCTGTAAATATAGGAAACAAAAGAGAAAAGATAAAAGCGCCACTAAGTGTAGTAGATTAAGGTGTGTTTTATTTTTCCCCATAAAGGGCTACTCACACGATAAAGATCATAAATAGGCTCATCTGGTATGGTGGATGCTGGGTGCTGGGTCAGTCTGTTATCCGGAGCACTGCAGCAGCATGGTGGAAACCTGTTGGGGCTGGGAGCCGGAAAGGCTCTAAAGAGACCCTGGAGTCCAGGTGGAACGCAGCGCGAAGCGCAGCCTGAAGCTCAGAGGTGCAGACGTCACAGATCCCAGAATGCTTTGCAAAGCGTTTTGGAGCATGCGCCATGCTACGTGGGAGCATGCGCACACCTTTTTCAAGCTGTAGATAGTACGGGGAGCCTATTATTTGTATTAAGTGTTGGCCGCGAACATTAAAACAATGCAATATAAACAATATCAATAGCTAATCGGGTAGAAAATAAAAATTGCATAATACAGAGGAATATGTGATGGATTCATTATTAAAAATCACAAGTATATGGTAAAATTTAAAAAATACATCTTGGGTGAGATAATTAATAACATTGATAGGGTGAATGAAACAGTAAAAACCTTATTAAAGTTTGAATCCCAAAAGGTAGGGTTATACTTGGGATGGACCAATTTCATATACAAGTATGTATATACCATAGAGATGGAAAGTCATCAACTTATAAAAAAAATGATATACCAATATAATAAAAATAATAAGAATAAGAATTAATATAATAATATAGTAATCACTATATGCTATAGAGCAAGACAAAAATGTCAGGATAGATTTACTTACTGATACTGGCAGTCCCAACCACCCCCAAAAAAATTATTTTTATATTTAAATTTCTGCAATAAAGAAAAGGGGGGTAAAAGAAGATATGCTGTACCCATATTAATACAAATATTACAAAGATATTAAAGGAAGGTGCTGACGTCCAACTCATTTAACCCCCCGGGGAGAGGGTATAAGAAGGTGAATATCCAAAAGGTTTCCCTTTGGCAGAGCTTCTGGAAGTGCTCTGCCCCAGTGAGATCCCTGGACACAGCTTCCACTACCCATACTTGTAAACCCCTTTGTAGATTTGTTTTGTACCCCTAAAAAATGATGTTAATCTTTCCCTTTCTCGATAAACCTGCGATGATCACCGAACCTCTTGTGTAGATGGTGCAGCCTATATAATATAGGCCACATGGGCAGTTAAGACGATATACAACATGGTCTCTAGAGCAGCAAAATAAATCTTTCACTGTATATGTTTTTCCTTTTATGGCATAGTTTTGTTTTGTTATGCTGTACAAATCTATGTTTTACACAGTGGCTTCCGACATTGGTTATTGTGCCAGATGTAATTTTCTTCCCAGTAAGCCATGGTGAGATTGGCATATGATGGCGCAAATTTGGCACCCATGGCTGTGCCATGAAACTGTAAATAATATTTGCCATCTTCTACCCTTTAAAAAAAAAAAATTGCCATCAAATAAGAAGTAGTTATGCGTTAAGCAAAAACTGTTGGCTTCAAGAATAAAGGCTGATTGTTTGGAGTGAAGCAATGGGTCTTGAGATAGGAAATTTTGAATGGCTCTAAGTCCTATCCCATGTGGGATAGAGGTGTACAGCGAGCAGACATCTAGCGAAACCCAATGGTAGCTGGGTTGCCAGATGTAATGCTGCAAGTGTTCCAAATGTCTGTACCATCCCTGATGTAAAATTGTTGGTTTTGTGCTATTGGTTGGAGAAAGGTGTCAATATATTGTGAAAGGCCACTTGTAATTCTGTCCATGGTGGCCACTATGGGCCTGCCAGGGGGGACCCATGGGCCTGCCAGGGGTGTGTAGTTAGTTTTTATGTGTGGTCCACCCCAAGTATAACCCTTTTTTGGGATTCAAACCTTTAATAAGGTATTTACTGTTTCATTCACCCTATCAATGTTATTAATTATCTCACACATGATATATATATATATAGATGTATAGATATATCTATATCTATAGATATATATCTATATCTATAGATATATAGATATATATCTATAGATATAGATATATATATGTTTTTTTTTTTTTACTACTATATTTTTTACAATTTTACCACATACTTGTAATTTTTAGTAATTAAGCCATCGTATACTCCTCTGTATTACGCAATGTGTATTTTGTATCTGATTATTGATATTGTTTATATTGCATTGTTTTAATGTTCGCGGCCAACACTTCCAGCTGGTTCACTATAAATAATAGACTCCCCGTACTATCTACAGCTTGAAAAAAAGTGTACATGCTCCCACGCAACACGTCGCAAAGCATTCTGGGATCTGTGATGTCTGCACCGCTCAAACCACTACCACCACGCTGCACTTCACGCTGCATTTCACCTGGACCCCATGGTCTATTCTGCGTCTTTCTGGCTTCGGCTCCCAGCCCCAGCAGGTCTCCAAAATGCAGCTGCAGCACTCCGGATAACAGACTGGCACAGCGCCCAGTGTTCACCATACCAGATGAGCCTATTTATGATCTTTAATCTTGTGAGTAGCCCATTATGGGGGCAAAATAAAACGCAACTTGATCTACTACAATTAGTGGTGCTTTTCTCACTTACCTGCCATCATTTAAAGTGCCTCTGATTAACCCCCCAAAAAGTTCAGCAGTTCTAGGTGGTCTTTCCTGACATTTTCTTAGTTGCATGCTACAGCAAAAGCCATGGTCCACAGAGAGCCTCCAAGACATCAGAGAGATCTCATTGTTAAAAGGTATCAGTCAGGAGAAGGGTACAAAGGAATTTCCAAGTTATTAGACATACCATGGAACACAGTGAAGACAGTCATCATCAAGTGGAGAAAATACAGTGGGGCAAAAAAGTATTTAGTCAGCCACCAATTGTGCAAGTTCTCCCACTTAAAAAGATGAGAGAGGCCTGTAATTGTCATCATAGGTATACCTCAACTATGAGAGACAAAATGCGGAAACAAATCCAGACAATCACATTGTCTGATTTTTGAAAGAATTTATTTGCAAATTATGGTGGAAAATAAGTATTTGGTCAATATCAAAAGTTCATCTCAATACTTTGTTATATATCCTTTGTTGGCAATGACAGAGGTCAAACATTTTCTGTAAGTCTTCACAAGGTTGTCACACACTGTTGCCGGTATGTTGGCCCATTCCTCCATGCAGATCTCCTCTAGAGCAGTGATGTTTTGGGGCTGTCGCTGGGCAACACGGACTTTCAACTCCCTCCAAAGGTTTTCTATAGACTTGAGATCTGGAGACTGGCTAGGCCACTCCAGGACCTTGAAATGCTTCTTACGAAGCCACTCCTTCATTGCCCAGGCGGTGTGTTTGGGATCATTGTCATGCTGAAAGACCCAGCCACGTTTCATCTTCAATGCCCTTGCTGATGGGAGGAGGTTTGCACTCAAAATCTCACTATACATAGCCCCATTCATTCTTTCATTTACACGGATCAGTCGTCCTGTTCCCTTTGCAGAGAAACAGCCCCAAAGCATGATGTGGCCACCCCCATGCTTTACAGTAGGTATGGTGTTCTTTGGTTGGAACTCAGCATTCTCTCTCCTACAAACACGACGAGTTGTGTTTCTACCAAACAGTTCTACTTTGGTTTCATCTGACCATATGATATTCTCCCAGTCCTCTTCTGGATCATCCAAATGCTCTCTAGCAAACCTCAGATGGGCCCGGACATGTACTGGCTTAAGCAGGGGACACGTCTGGCACTGCAGAATGTGGATCCTTGTCGTCGTAGTGAGTTACTGATGGTAGTATTTGTTACGTTGGTCCCAGCTCTTTGCAGGTCATTCACTAGGTCCTGCTGTGTGGTTCTGGGATTTTTGCTCACTGTTCTTGTGATCATTTTGACCCCACGGGGTGAGATCTTGCATGGAGCCCCAGATCGAGGGAGATTATCAGTGGTCTTGTATGTCTTTCATTTTCTAATTATTGCTCCCACAGTTGATTTCTTCACACCAAGCTGCTTGCCTATTGCAGATTCAGTCTTCCCAGCTTGGTGCAGGTCTACAATTTTGTTTCTGGTGTCCTTCAACAGCTCTTTGGTCTTCACCATAGTGGAGTTGGGAGTGTGACTGTTTGAGGTTGTGGACAGGTGTCTTTTAGACTGATAACAAGTTCAAACAGGTGCCATTAATACAGGTAATGAGTGGAGGACAGAGTTGCCTCCTAAAGAAGAAGATACAGGTCTGTTCCCCATTGACAACGTCAGATGATGACAAAACGCATCTGGGAAGGTACGCACTGACGTCACCACGGCATCGAAGTAGGAGAACGGGCTCCACTTTTTGTACATGCCGGCCGGCTTTTTTATGCGAGGTATCGCCGTCTTATTGTAAGTGCATTGCTTGCTTTTATTAAACTGTTTCGAAGTTATCACACTATGGCCAGTTTTCTTTTCTTCTGGGCAATCTATTGAGTACGTGGATACCGGAAGTGGGCTCTAGTGAGCGATCCCTGCCATCTGAATATTGTGGTCATCAGCAAGCTTAAAGGCCTTGGCTGGGCTATAGCCACCTGCCTTTTTAAGCTTGCCGCCCGGTAAGCTCAATTTACAGCCACCGTGGTTGAGCACACTGTTTGTACATGCACACTGTGGTGTTACCATTATTCTTCATGTTTTTAAATGGACATTTTGTTTGCCTTGATGTCAATCGTTATGGACTTTATTTTTAGCGCAGCTTTTCCCACTCCACAGGTCTGTGAGAGCCTGAAATCTTGCTTGTTTGTAGGTGACCAAATACTTATTTTCCACCATAATTTGCAAATAAATTCTTTCAAAAATCAGACAATGTGATTGTCTGGATTTGTTTCCACATTTTGTCTCTCATAGTTGAGGTATACCTTTGATGACAATTACAGGCCTCTCTCATCTTTTTAAGTGGGAGAACTTGCACAATTGGTGGCTGACTAAATACTTTTTAGCCCCACTGTATGACACAACAGTGACATTAACTGAACATCCCTCCAAAATTGATGAAAAGACGAGAAGAAAACTAGTCAGGGAGGCTGCCAAGAGGCCTACAGCAACATTAATATTAGTGCAGTAATATCTGGAAAGTACTGGCTGTGTGGTATATGTGACAACAATCTCCCGCATTCTTCATATGTCTGGGCTATGGGGTAGAGTGGCAAGACGAAAGCCTTTTCTTACGAAGAAAAACATCAAAGCCTGGCAAAATTTAAAAAAAACCCTTCTGAAATCTCCCAAAAGCATGTGGGAAAATGTGTTATGGTCTGATGAGACCAAGGTTGAACTTTTTGCTCATAATTCCAAAAGATATGTTTGGCGCAAAAACACTGCACATCACCAAAAAAACACCAAACCCACAGCGAAGCATGGTGGTAGCAGCATCATGCTTTGGGGCTGTTTTTCTTCATCTGGAACAGGGACCTTAGTCAAGATAGAGGGAATTATGAACAGTTCCAAATACCAGTCAAAACCTTCAGGCTTCTGCTAGGAAGCAGAACATGAAGAGGAACTTCATCTTTCAGCATGACAAAGACCCAAAGCATACATCCAAATCAACAAAGGAATGGCTTCACCAGAAGAAGAGCCAAGCCAGAGCCCATATCTGAATCCGATTGAAAATCTGTGGGCTGATCTGAAGAGGGCTGTGCAGAGGACATGTCTGACAGATTTGGAGTGTTTTTGCAAAGAAGAGTGGGCAAATATTGCCAAGTCAAGATGTGCCATGCTGATTCATACCCAAAAAGACATTGCTGTAATAAAATCAAAAGGTGCTTCAACAAAGTATTCGTTTAAGGGTGTGTACACTTATGCAACCATATTTTAGTTTTTATTTTTACTTTCCTCCACCTAAAAGATTTAAGTTTGTTGTTCAACTGAGTTGTAAAGTTTATAGGTCACATTAAAGGTGGGAACAATTCTGAAATGATTTATCTTTGCCGTCAAGTTCCTCTTTCAACCAAACTAAGGGATAATATATGAACTGGAATTTCATCCGTCATGTTTTGTCATTGGTAGCCAGAATAGGAAATAAGAGAGGGGTTTGGATTTTTTTTGAGTTTTTATTTGTTTTCACTATTCTGCCCATATTTTTAAGCATGTCTGATTTTTGTTTAGGGCTGACAGACCAAAGAAAGGTGATTTTTTAAATCTGGTGACAACATTGCTTTAAACTAACCACTATCTCTCAAACCTGTACACTCACCTATGCACCAGACTGATTTTTACGCTTCAGCTATGGGTATTTTCTTTGAGAATACCTTTGTCATTGCATAGGATAACAAATTAACATATATGTTGTTTTTTTAAAAGGACAAACAGTACTTTCTTCTGGTAATATTGTCTTGCAAGTGGTAGAAACAAACTCATGACTGCCATAACCTTTGTATCATTTTTTTAACTGGTGATCGGTTGTTCAGTAAAAGTGATCCTGGTGGCGCTACAGCTGCCCAATCAGTTTTACTGTAGTGAAAGTCCCTCCCATCATGGTTTCAAACCTCTCCCTCTGCACCCTATTGAAGGCAGAAAGAGGTTGAGGAACTGTAAGGTACCTGTGATAGGTAGTGTCCGAAGTAAAGGATTTAGACGAAAATGTAGTCAGGCAGGTCAAGTCATCAACAGATCAGGCAAAGTGGTACAAACTTGAAATCCAAAGAATGGTCAGGTAGGCAGAGGTCATACAGGAGCTGGCGGTGACGTACCAAATCAGCAGGCTAGAGAATGGTCAAGAATTCAGGCAGAGGTTCAATACATGGTAGTCAAAATCACAGAACTATAAATACACCCAAGTCCAAACAAATGGGCACTGAGTAACAGGAAGTGCTGCTATTTCTGGGTTGCTTGATTGTACATTGTCTGCAGCTGGCAGCAGGTGGGGCTAGTGAGTCTAAGGCAATGCATCAAGCTGGGAGAACATTGCAATAACTCCAGAGCTCCTCCGTTGCATAACAGGTAAGACTGCAGCTGTGGTACCAGGAACATCCCGGTTCAAAGACAACCAGGTACATGACAGGGCCCCCTCCCCAGTGGACCCCTCTGGGGGCCTATCGGTGCTTAGCGGGAGAGGAGGCATGCAAATCTTTGGCTGGAACCTAGGAACGGTCTGTGATGGGATATCTCTTCCAATGAACCAGATACCGTAGGCCACGACCCTGCCTTCTAGAATCCACAATCTTAGAGACTTCAAACTCATGTTGTCCATCAAGAACAGGAGGAGGTAGCTGTTGAGTTCTGGAGTAGCGAATGAAAATTGCCTGTTTGAGGAGAGAAACGTGGAATACGGGATGTATCCGGAGAGAGGAGGGCAATTTTAACCAGTAGGAGACTCGAGCAATAATTCTGTAAGGGCCGATGAATCGAGGATCCAATTTGGTAGAAGGTTGTTTCAGTCTCACGTATTTGGTTGATAGCCAAACTCTGTTCCCCACCATATATGGAGGTATATGGCGTCTTCGTTTGTTGGAGAAAAGTGCATACTTGCCTGCTGACTTCCGTAGTAATAAGCAAATCTTTTTTCAGTGTAGCAGAATATTTTTCACCGGCTGATCTGCTGCTGGTACACCAGAAGAAGGTTGAAGTAGGGGAAAAGTCTGAGGGTGATAGCCTGGGGCTACGTATAATGGTGTGGTATGAAGAGCACTGTGCCAACGGGAGTTAATGGCAAATTCATCCAAAGGCAAATACTCAGACAATTGGAGTGTAACGCCATGACATAATGGGTCTAGTTCATGCGTTCGGTTTGACCATCTGTTCGAGGGTGATGTGAGGTAGAGAGTGAGAACGTTACTCCTAGTTTCTTACAGAGCGCTCTCCAGAATAGGGAAATAAACTGGGATCCATGGTCTGAGACGACATTGGTAGGTATGCCATGATGTTTCACAATATGGGAAAGGAAGAGGGTAGACAGTGCTTCCGCTGTAGGTAATCCAGGGTGCGGTACAAAATGAGACATTTTGGAAGAGCGATCCACTATGACCCATATAGCAGTCATGCCCTCGAACTTGGGTAACTCTGTAATGAAGTCCATAGTCACATGGGTTCAAGGCTGGTGAGGTGCAGGAAGTAGTTGTAACAGTCCAGTAGGCAATGTGCGGGGTACTTTATTTGGAGCACAAGTTGGACAGGCAGCCACATAGTCAGTAACATCTTTTTTCATATGAGGCCACCAGACGTGATGCTGCAAGGTCTTAAGAGTGATGGTGACACCAGAATGACTGGACAACACACCATCATGTGTCCAGAGGAGTACAGGTTTTCTGCGGCTAGGGGCTACGAACAGGCAATCTGGTGGTATCTTCAAACCTTGAGGAACACGATTCACGAGAAGGTGAATCTCTTTAACTGCCCCACATACATTTACTGCAGGAGGGTGGCCCTTCAGTGCAAAATCACGTACCTGTACGTGATTTTGATTGCCAGGTCTGGCGCGCATGCCGCCAGTGACCCGCTCCCGCTGTGATTGAACCTGTTGTCCGCCGGAACCCGGCGGTCGTTCCCGAGGCAGACAGAGTGGCGGTCTGCCTATGTAAAAAAGGCAGATCGCCATTTTGTCAGAGGGGAAGATGGAGAAGCTGTGTTTCTACTAAGCAGGAACACGGATCTGTCTCTCCCCAGTCAAAGCACCCCCCCCCCCCCCCCCAGTTAGTAAGCACTCCCAGGAAACACATTTAAAACTTTGATTGCCCCTGATGTTAACAGTGACTGCATTTTTTTTAGCACTGATCACTGTATTGGTCCCCATTAAGTGTCATTCAGTGTCAGATTTGTCCGCCACAATGTTGCAGTTCCACTAAAAATCGCTGATTGCCGCCATTACTAGTAAAAAAAAAAAAAATAACAAAAAAAAAAAAAAAAAAAGGATTCCATAAATATATCCCATAGTTTGTAGACGCTTTAACTTTTGCACAGACCAATCAATATACGCTTAATGGGATTTTTGTTACCAAAAACATGTAGCAGAATACATATTGGCCTAAATTGATGAAGAAATTTGATTTTTTACATTTTTTTATTGCGATAAGGGGGAGGACACATATAGAAGAGATGGAGGGAGCTGCACACCCCGAAGGTAGGTTATAGAAGAAATTGTTTTTTTCCCCATGGGGCTTCCTTGATCCTGTACATTGCTGTTTTAAAGCCCCATGGGGAAAAAAACTATTTCTTCTATAACCTACATTTTTTTATTGGATGTGTTTTATAGCAGAAAGTAAAAAATATTGTTATTTTTTTCAAAATTGTCAGTCTTTTTTTTTTGTTTATAGCACAAATACCACCAAAAGAAAGCTCTATTTGTGGGAAAAAAAGACATCACTTTTATTTGGGTACAGCGTTGCATAACCGTGCAGTTGTCAGTTAAAGTAACGCAGTACCGTATCACAAAAAACGGCCTGGTCATGAAGTGGGGTAAACCTTCCGGTGCTTAAGAGGTTAATGTGAGCAAAGAAAGAAAAAGGGCTGACAGATCTTCTGATTTCTGTATACTCTAACAAAAAAAAAAAAAGTCTTGGCTTTAGTTATACTTTAACATTGGGATATTTTTTAATTATACAATGCATACATACCGTAGTTACATATAAAAAAGACATGTCCATTGAGTTCAACCAAAAAATATTTAAAAAAAAATGTAAAAAATAACAACTTGTATCCTCCGGATCTAAAACCCGCAGTTGTTCCATTCATCCATATTATAGCTAATCGATTTTATAGGGCGAGGAAGGAAGGAAGTTTAAAACCAATTAAAACACTTCTTCTTTCATAATATGCTCAAATGTTTTGTCATAAATGTAGGAATCATATTTGTTTTCATGTAGTGTGAGTTCTCTAAAGCAGCTTAAATTTGTGTGCCAAGAATAAGTATTATTTTCTTTGTTAGAATAGTTTACGTCACAGTAGGCTCAGCAGCCTACAAGTTTCCTACCAAGACGGCATACTCCAGGTGCAGCCAGACCAGACTCTTGTAGAGTGGGAGAACTATAATTTTATCTCTTAGGTGAATCCCCTTTACAAATCTAACTAAAAAAAAATAAAATCTAATAATTGCAGCTTATATGTTTAGAGGCTCTTTTCTGGAACTTCCAGCAATCAAAATTCTGCTTGTTTTTCTTTGTTATGGGGGGGGGGGGGCTGGGAGTCTGTGTTTACCACAATTAACCCGTTCTGGATGTAGATATCTCTTCAGTCGTTTAGGAGCTGGGCTTCCCCATTGTACTGTATGTCCAGATTTGCAATGTATTCTCCATCCTAGGCCATTGTACAACTGGGCTTAACCAGGCAAAGTAGGCAGCCTTGTGATAAACACACAGTCCCCATATAACAGTATATCTCAAGGGCAATGATTTTGATGAGGTTTGTGATATTCTAGTATTGCTGCTATAATCATTGCTACCAACAAGTGGAGGCTGCCTCTAAATGCATCCTGGGGAATGATGGGCAGCCCATAGAAGAGCTTACCAACTTGTCCTGAGCATGATAAAACTTGTCCTGAGCATGATGATACAGATTCTAGCCACTTTGCCACAGGATAACATAAATGCACCAGACCTTGCGCTGGAGTGGTACTGTTGTGAAAGTCTGAAAATATTTATTGTTTGCAAGAAAGCTAAAATAAAATGGACCATAAATCATTAGTTTCTCGTTAAAGTGCTTTACATACCTTGGAGCTTTTTTTTTAAACAGTAAATAAGAGTATAATATACTTAGTAAAGAATTAGGAATTGAAGTTAATTATCTGGGGAGGGATGGATGAATGAGCTAAGAGAGTAAGAAGGGAAAACTTATTACAGTTATTAATGCAGAAAAAAAATGAATTATAAGCTTTATATTTAGAACATAGCCTATGTTGGAGCATCAGAAAGATCTTGGTAACAGATCAAAGTGCAACAACTTGAGAATGAAAGAAATTTCTGAATCTGTGACTGAATCGGAGAAATATACATTAAAGCACGTTATGGAGATTGCATACATTTTCTTCTATAAAGGCTTTTCTTTCGAATGCAACATTAAAAAAAAATAATGAAGGACTTAATTAAATATCAAAAGGTAAAAAAAAAGAAAAATTAGAAGAAAAATAATAGCTAAGGTGAGAAAAGCAGTTAATGAAGGCTGATTGAAGTTAACAAAGGGTTAAGGTTCTGCTGCGGAGGGCATGCAGCTTGATAAATGCCAATGTTTGTTCGAATTTGTGAACTAAGATTCTAGCATAGTTTCTGTTATGAATGGACCAGCACCATCTAGTGACCAAGTGGAATAGTGTCTTTCATGCCATTTGTTTAGTCATTCTGGGAGGGTCAAAGAAATCAAAGGTCATCTACCATATTTGTGTGTTCAGACTGCAAGAAACATATCTGCACCTCTCCTCCTTGTGAATATATGCTACTGTGCTTAGGGTCTGTCATAGACTCCCCGTGGAGTTTCTGTTATGCTAGCCAGCTACAGTAAGATACAGTGCCTTGAAAAAGTATTCATACCCCTTGAAATTTTCCACACTTTGTCATGTTACAACCAAAAACATAAATGTATTTTATTGGGATTTTATGTGATAGACCAACACCAAAATGGCACATCATTTTGAAGCAGAAGTAAAATGATAAATGGTTTTCAACATTTTTTACAAATAAATATGTGAAAAGTGTGGTGTGCATTTATATTCGCCCCCCTTTACTCTGACACCCCTAACTAAAATCTAGTAGAACAAATTGCCTTCAGAAGTCATTTAATCAGTATAGAGTCCACCTGTGTGTAATTTAATCTCAGTATAAATACAATTGTTCATTGAAGCCCTCAGAGGTTTGTTAGAGGACTTTAGTGAACAAACAGCATCATAAAGGCCAAGGAACACACCAGATAGATTAGGGATAAAGTTGTGGAGAAGTTTAACCACTTACCGTGCGCGCTATAACCTCCCCTTTGGGCGCACGTGCGCCGCGATCACTTAGTCACTGAGACTCGGGTGATCACATATCCGAGTAAGGGGCCGGTCCCGGCCCCTTACCACGTGATCAGCTGTCAGCCAATGACAGCTGATCACATGATGTAAACAAAATCTCGGTAATCGTTTTTTTTCTCCTCACGCTGACAGCGTGAGGAGAAAAAAAAGCCGATCACTGGCTTATCCGCAATGGACATCGGTCCCGAAGAGGAAGAGGCAAATATGCCTCATCTGTGCCCACCAGTACCCCCTGCCAGTGCCACCTGCCAGTGCCACCTAGCAATGCTCATGAGTCAATGAATCATCAATGAAGGAGAAAAATTACCTGTTTGCAAAATTGTATAACAAAATATTAAAAAAAAAAAAAAAAAATTAAATTCTGTATTTTTAAATTTTTTTAACAAAAAATAAAAACCGCAGAGGTGATCAAATACCACCAAAAGAAAGCTCTATTTGTGGGAAAAAAAATGATAAAAATCTCATTTGGGTACAGTGTAGCATGACCGCACAATTGTCATTCAAAGTGCATCAACGCTGAAAGCTGAAAATTGGTCTGGACAGGAGGGGGGTTTAAGTGCCCAGTAAGCAAGTGGTTAAAGCAGGGTTAGGTTATAAAAAAAATTCCCAAGCTTTGAATATCTCATGGAGCACTGTTCAATCCATCATCCAAAAATCGAAAAAGTATGGCACAACTGCAAACCTACCAAGACATAGCCATCTGCCTAAACTGACAGGCCAGGCAAGGAGAGCATTAATCAGAAAAGCAGCCAAGAGGCCCATGGTAACTCTGGAGGAGCTGCAGAGATTGACAGCTAAAGTGGGAGAATCTGTCCACCAGACAACTATTAGTCGTGCACTCCACAAATCTGGCCTTTATGGAAGAGTGGCAAGAAGAAAGCTATTGTTGAAAGAGAGCCACAAGAAGACCAATTTGCAGTCTGTGAGAAGCCATGTGGGGGACACAGCAAACATGGAAGAAGGTGCTCTGGTCAGATGAAAACAAAATTGAACTTTTGGGCCTTAAAGCAAAACGCTATGTGTGGCATAAAACTAACACTGCACATCACCCTGAGCACACCATCCCCACCGTGAAACATGGTGGTGGCTGCATCATGTTATGGGGATGCTTTTCTTCAGCAGGGAAGCTGGTCAGAATTAATGGGAAGATGGATGGAGCCAAATACAGGGCAATCTTAGAAGAAAACCTGTTAGATTATCTAAAAGACTTGAGACTGGGGCGGAGGTTCACCTTCCATCAGGACAACAACTCTAAACATACAGCCAGAGCTACAATGGAATTGTTTAGATCAAAGCATATTCATGTGATAGAATGGCCCAGTCAAAGTCCAGACCCAAATCCAGCTGGGAATTTATGGCAAGACTTGAAAATAGCTGTTCAAAGATGCTCTCCATCCAGTCTGACAGAGCTTGAGCAATTTTGCAAAGAATGAGCAAAAATGTCACTCTCTAGATGCACAAAGCTGGTAGAGACATCCCCAAAAAAGACTTCCAGCTGTAATTGCAGTGAAAGGTGGTTCTACAAAGCACTGACTTGGGGGGCTGAATACAAATGCACGCTACACTTTTTACTTATTTATTTGTAAAAAAATTTGATTCTTTTGAAATCTTTTTCCTTCCACTTCACAATCATGTGCCACTTTGTGTTGGTCTATCACGCAGTAAAATACATTTTCGTTGTTGGTTGTAACATGACAAAATGTGGAAAATTCAAGGGGTATAAATACTTCTTCAAGGCACTGTATATCCTGTCCAGCTCATATCTAGCTTTATGAAAGCCCATATATTAGTACATTTGCATTGTACTGTACTGTTTATTTAACATGTTTGTGCCACTGCCATCATATACTGTACTTATTGTATATACATTTCTTGTTGTTTGTTGTTTTACACCGCCCCCTGCATGTTCAATTAATCTTGAGACTCCATCACAGTCTCAATGATTCCCTAGGGGAAGGATTTATGCTATCCGTGAGGCTGCTAGATCTGGAATAGAGTTAGCCAGTAGCGAAGCAGGTAATATGTAATTAAATATGACCAATTTTTATTTGAAAAAAAAAATAGAATTAATTCTATTACCCTGAAATTGAAATCCCTTTTCTCTGCATTAACTGAAGGACACCGTTCTGCTTTAGATCATTACCTTTGGGTATAGTGTGAAGCGCATAAGTTGACAATTTTAAACAACCTCAAATAAATAAAAATAAATGTTCTTGTTTGTGTATAGAAGGGCACAGCTCTGCTTTTTATTACCAATGAGATGCCCCAAGGCAGTGCCACTAATAGGGCTGCCAAAAAAACCCCCAAACACACAAAATGGAAAACTCTTACTAACCGCCTCAAAGAAAAGGGCAGTCAGACTGCTCCCTGCAAAACTTTAGGCCAAAAGCTGGCGTCAACTGTTATGACCACATCCACCTTGTAAAACTTACTTGGTGAATATATGAACTGATGATCAAGTGACTGCCTTACAAAGCTGAGAAACTGATGCTTGAGAGAAACTCTAGGGTGCACTTTTCATACTTCATAGAATGCACTGTAACCAGAAACAGTTGTTCCCAGTTCTTGATAGCATATACTTGGAATATAGTTTTCCATTGTTTACAACTCAGCACAAGAAGGCCCTATTTAGACCCTCAACAAAAAGGGGATCTGACTGATGTGATGTCAACACATCCTAATTGTCCTTGTTCTGTCTCAAGGAGCAGATAGCTAAACCTTCTTATCCCAATAACTGTAGATACCATATTTCTTTGATCTCAGTTTTATTAGAACAAGCCAAGTGAAACTACAAAATAACAGAAATAGACTTCAATAAGTACAATAATGCATACAATACAGCATACATTGCATAAACGATATACAGTACAGGATGGGATAGTAAAAACTTACTTTTAACGTTCTCTAAGGTGTGATGGCTATAGATTGCAAAATACATGTGTTGCTCCCTGCAATGTGTTGAAAAGAATGGTGACTGGTTCACTTCCTGCCAAGATTCTACCCATAATTCCCTGCTTGCTGACAACTTCCTATTTACACATACATCAAAAGAAATAAACAGAACTGCAGCAATACCAAAAAGGAACGCTAGATGGAGCCTGCACACCACATATGATTGTCTTAAGTAAATTACACATTTTGCATGTAAATTTAACAACACATGTACAAATAACCAGTATAAAACATCAGCAAGACATCTGGTGGACAGAACAGTCCTGACTACTTCCAGAGAATGTATAGAAATTACCTTAGCCTGGAGTGGCATGGGCCAAAGTGACAGGAGCACAACGCCTTTAATTAGGTGAAAAGCTGATACCAACTTAGACAGATAGAGAATCTTGGATGCATAATGATCTTATCCTTGAAGGACCAAAAATTGTGGCTTTCAGGACAACATTGCAAGCTCTGAGTATCTATATATTAAAAAGTATTGGCTACTAGGAATGTCACCTTCTGAGAAAGTGTTAGCAACGGGATCTACCTAATGTTCTAGAAAGGCAGTTTTTGCAACAACAATGGGCTTGGGGTAACAACGGTGGTCTGACTGGATGTGTATAACACCCTAAACAAAGGTACAGCAAAGTGGCAGCATGGCCAAAGAATGCTGAAAATAGGACTGCCAACATTGATACCTGACCCTAATTGTGCTTAAGGCCACCCTGGGTGGGAGAAAAGCCAGGCAGGCAACCAAGAAGGGTGTACTCACACCATGCAAAATATGTCTTCCACGGTAAACATACCTCAAGTGGCAGCTCCTTTTTTTTCTTCAGCACTTGGCTTTCAATAACCAAGCCATTAAACTAGTGGCAGTTAAGCAGGATGCTAAACAGACCCTTGCAAGAACAAGTCTTCTCAATGCAGTAGATGCCAAGATACGTCCAAAACCAGATGGAGGACATTTGTGTACCATGACCTGCAGGGCCAATCTGGAGGAATCAAAATCACCAAGTTCCCATAGACTTTGATCCTAGGCAGCAGCTGCAGCAAAATATTTACCAGTGGGTAAGCATATATTAATAATAAATAATTCTATGATTATTTTTGTCATACAGGACTTATATAACATCAATGGTTTACAACACAAACGGAGACAGTTTAGTTACACCCACACATTGGCAAATGGAGGGCATTTTTGGTGTGGTGAGATTAAAAGAAAAAAAAGAAAAAAAGAAAAGAAGGCCAGGGACCTATTTGCCTACGTTTCTGTGGGTGGAGCAGCCTATTCAAATAACTACTCTAAAAGGTGCACAAAAACAATATCTCTGTAGTGATCAATACAAAAATATGTGTGTGAAAAAATAAGGTTAAATCATAATAATTTATGCAAAACAAAGAAATAAACTTCAAAGAAAAATATATAAAAATTTCAAATGTGAAATCTTGAAAAAGAACGTCCACGTACAACCCCTGGCAAAAAGTATGGAATCACCACTCTTGGAAAATGTTCATTCAATTGTTTAATTGTGTAGAAAAATAAATAATCACAGACATGCCTCAAAACTATTTTCATTTAACATTACAACCTTCTGGCTTTAAGAAACACTTAAAAAAAGAAAAAAAAGAAAAAAACTGTAGTCAATTGCAACTGTTTTTGCAGATCAAGCAGAGGCAAAAAATATGGAATCACCACGTACTTTGCAGTTCTAAAACAAACATCTGCATTACATTACATCCTGAAAAATGATGTCATCATCAACTAACGTCCTTTCAATTGATGGAATAAGAAAAGTGTCCAAAATATCAATATAAACTTGTGCATTTATTGAAGATTTAATGACCGTCCTCTCCCCCGTACCTTTACCTGACATGCAACCCCATCTCATCAATGATTGTGGAAATTTGTATGTTTTCTTCAGGCATTCGTCTTCATACATTTCATTGGAATGCAACTAAACAAAAATTCCAGCATTATCACCCTGCCCAATGCAGATTTGTAATTCATCCCTGAATATCACTTTCATCCAGTCATCCACAGTTCATGATTGCTTTTCTTTATCCCACTGTAACCGTGTTTTTTTCTGTTTAGGTGGTAAGAAGGGAAGTGTACTGGTAGACCAAGGAAGACATCAAAGCGTCAACAAAAACTAAAAGCGTAGAAAACTTAAAGCAATATGCCTTGAAAACATAAAATACAGAATAAAACAAATGAGAAAAAAATGGTCAGAAACTGGAGTCAATGTCTGTGATCGAACTGTAAGACATCACCTAAAGGAAATGGGATTTACATACAGAAAATCCAAATGAAAACAGACAAAAACACGGTTACACTGGGCTAAGAAAAGCAATCATGGACTGTGGATGACCGGATGAAAGTGCTATTCAGGGATGAATTACAAATCTGCATTGGGCAGGGTGATGATGCTGGAATTTTTGTTTGGTTGCATTCCAATGAAATGTATGAAGACAAATGCCTGAAGAAAACATACAAATTTCCACAATCATTGATGATATGGGGTTGCATGTCAGGTAAAGGTACGGGGAGAGGACGGTCATTAAATCTTCAATAAATGCACAAGTTTATATTGAGATTTTGGACACTTTTCTTATTCCATCAATTGAAAGGACGTTAGTTGATGATGACATAATTTTTCAGGATGTAATGTAATGTAATGCAGATGTTTGTTTTAGAACTGCAAAGTACATGGTGATTCCATAATATTTTCCTCAGATTTGAGTGATTCCATATTTTTTTCCTCTGCTTGATCTGCAAAAACAGTTGCAATTGACTACAGTTTTCTTTCTTTTTTTCTTTTTTTCTTTTTTTAAGTGTTTCTTAAAGCCAGAAGGTTGGAATGTTAAATGAAAATAGTTTTGAGGCATGTCTGTGATTATTTATTTTTCTACACAATTAAACAATTGAATGAACATTTTCCAAGAGTGGTGATTCCATACTTTTTGCCTTCCTTGGTTATCCAAAGCCAGCGCCTCAAAGTAATAATAGACAGGAGAAATAACAAAAGACCAGAGAGTAGTATGCTAAACCACATGATTTATGAAGAGTAGATATACTCACAAAAGTTAGCTTGTACAGCAGGCGTACATCATCATATGCCACTGGCCTCACCCAGGGTGTAAGCATGGGTCACTTTTCAGAGGAGCGCAGCAGTGTGCAGTCCTTCCCGCTATTGTGAGCTAGCCCTAAAAAAAAGCTCTAATTATACAGAATTAGGGGGTCAGAATTAAAAGTAATGAACATACAGTACATACACACACCTACATACATATACACACACCTTTTAAAAACTGTAGTACTGTACCTGCATTTGCACTGCAAGGTACTGCCCTATAGGGGGAGGCTGAGAGGTCAGGACTCAGGAAGATGCCTCCCCCTTCCACTGCTCTGCACTGTCCTGACCGAGCTCCTGCTGTGCCTACGTACTGTTCAGCAGAAGAGTGGGAGCTCAGTCGAATCCAAATGCCTTTTATTAACCAGGCCACAGCATCCTGGTTAATAAAAGGCTGACCGAATCTAACCCCACCTTTGCCAAGAAAAAAATCTGGCACAGTGTGGACTCCGTGACCATGTACCTAACACAATTGTTTCTGTGGAATACTCCACTGAGATAACCATGGCCTAGTTAAGCCTAGATACAGAAAGATCCACCAGAGGGATGTGAAAGAACCATTGGTCAGGAGGATGCTGGGACACCAGATGCCCTCAAAAAGGGTGCCTAGGTAAGCAGCTCCCACAAAGTTTTCAAAGGCTGTAGATAAGCTCACTCAAAATGCCATATGGCTCAGGCCCTGTGGCACATGCATAGGAAAGTCTCTGAGCAGATTGGGCATCCACAGATGGACAGCTGGTCCTTTTAATAGTTTAGATGTAATGTGTGCAGCAAAAGGCAATGCGATAGCAGAGTAATGGCCCTTTAACAATAAAACCACTAGGGGCACAAAAAGCTTGGTCCTCTTCTAGTGGTGGAGGGTACTTATCATGGGCGTCACCACACCCAATGGCCTTGGGTGCTCAGGTAGGTGAAGACTCTGTGACTTGGTTCAGGTCGCAGCAGCAGCCCTTGGTCATGCTGTCCTAGTATGCAGGAGCAACCCATCACCAACCGGCACAGCTAGAGCATGCTGGAGATCACTGGCCAGCCTGGCAGAAATAATTCCCCACTTCCTGTTCATGGAACAAGAAGTGACATATAATAAGGGCAGAGCCACTATATTAAAACTATCCTCAAACACTGGCAACCCCATCTACCATACAGGGGTGTCGTCCAGCCAGAAAACATGCAAGAGTTAAAATAACCTTGCATTCTCACTTTACTTAACAGACATCAAATGCAGATTGAAAGTAACCACTTTGGTCTGATTTTTACATGAAAGAAAGAATACAATGTAACAATAAGGTTGTTACATCCTATTCTTCAATAAAGCTTCTGAACACAGTTTGAACTTTGTCCAGCTGTCATTTTGACAGCTGGGAATTGCAAATAGTGGCCATGGAGACAGGAACAGCTCAAATGCCTAAAGTACTTCTCTGAAGTTTTTAGGGCATATGCAGTACAAACAAAGTCCTCAATTGGTTAAGTA
Organism: Aquarana catesbeiana; assembly: GCF_042186555.1. Classification (NCBI taxonomy): domain Eukaryota; kingdom Metazoa; phylum Chordata; class Amphibia; order Anura; family Ranidae; genus Aquarana; species Aquarana catesbeiana. The sequence continues at coordinate 238,815,926 of NC_133326.1, read as the reverse complement.
TTCCTTTAACAAACAAAAAATGTCATAGTACCTACAAGAAATCAAATTTATTTTAGAAGAAAGCGGAGAAAACAAAAATTGGTTATAGTACAAGAAATCTATTTATTTTAAAGAAAGCTTAAAGAAATGTAGGAGCAGATATTGCTGACTCCTCCTTTTGTGAATGCATGGCTATTCTTCTGATCTCAGGCTTCAATACTTTTTCCAACTGGAATGAGTATATATATATATGGCATATGAGGGCGTAAAGTCGGAACTCTCTTTCTGCATTCTAATTTGGGATTAGTGATTCAAAGTTTTGAATTCAGAGGGTCAGCATGATAGCCAGACAACTAGCATTTTCGGAACGAAAAGCCAGCAATGGCAGCCTCCATATCTCTCTCTCAGGAAAAGTTTCCCGCAAAGGGATTCAATGCCAAATTTATACATACACTATATTACCAAAAGTATTGGGACACCTGTCATTACACCCACATGAACTTTAATGGCACCCCAGTCTTAGTCTATAGGGTTCAATATTGCGTTGGCCCAGCCTTTGCAGCTATAACAGCTTTAACTCTTCTGGGAGGGCTGTCCACAAGGTTTAGGAGTGTGTCTATGGGAATGTCTGACCATTCTTCCAGAAGCGCATTTGTGAGGTAAGGCACTGATGTGGACGAGAAAGCTTGGCTCGCAGTCTCTGCTCTAATTTATCCCAAAAGTTTTCAGTTGGGTGGAGGTCAGGACTCTGTGCAGGCCAGTCAACTTCCTCCACCCAAAATCGCTCATCCATGTCTTTATGGACCTTGCTTTCTGCACTGGTCCAAATCATTTGGTGGAGGGGGGATTATGGTGTGGGCAGGGGTGGACTGACAACACTCAGGGCCCTGGACCAAATGAAGCAAGGGCCCCTTGTCAGGCCCCACCCATGACCCACCCCCGGCCCCGTCCCTACTTTTTGCACAAAGTACAACTTCTGCCTTTCTTTTTATAAACACTGTTTATTAACAGCATCTTTCAACACAAAGAACACAAGTGCAATAAGTTTATATATAAAGTCATAAACAAGTGCAGCAAACAATCTTCCCACAATCTCTTCACATTCAACAATAAAAAAAAATACAGGAAATGAAGCAGGAAACTCTAATGGGACCTGGAGGCCCTCTCTGTGCCATTAGAGGGTCTCTGTTAGAGAGAGACCCCTTCCAGGTCCCATTGGAGACTACAAAGGAGTATAATGGGACCAGGAGGGGAGTCTCTCTCTAACAGAGGCTCTCTCTGTGTCCATTAGAGAGTCTGTTAGAAAACAACCCCTCCAGGCTCCATTAGGGACTACAGAGTCTAATAGGACCTGGAGGGGGTCTCTCTAACAGAGGCCTTCTCAGGGGGTGCACTGTGTATGGAGTGCAGGGTTCAGAGGGTGTGCCGTGTAAAGAGTGCAGAGTTCAGGGGTTACACCTGTGTACTTCCCCCCCAGTACAAAGTCTCTTCCCCACAGATTCCATTTCAATCCTCAGCCCCCCCACCACCACCTCCCAGTAGAGAGCTTTCCTCTGAAGAGAAATACTTAGTGTCCGTGCAGGCTGCTGGTAAGCAGGGGCTTCTGCTTATGTAGATGCCTTATCCTCTACCTTTTTCTCATGCCCTGGCTTTCCTCCAGTCCAGGGGTGATGCAGGGTCAGAGTGCTGGGGGCCCACGCAGCAGCACACTGACAGGTAGGTGAATTGGCGACTGAGGTCCAAGCTGTGGGTTAAAAGGACAGCAGGGAATCCTGGTGTCGGGAGTATTGGAAAGGATCAGGGGCAAACCTAGAGCATTTGGCACCTGGGCTGGATACTGTATCTGGCACCCTTTCCCCAATTTTAAAATGTAAGAACACCCACAAAAAAATTGTAATGTCTTCAAGAATATTTTTTGCACACATTTCACAGCCTCCCATCACAGTGCCTCTTGCAGTCTGCCCAGCCCCCATCACAGTGCCCCCTTTTACTCTCTGCCTCCTCTGCACAGTCCTACCTTCGGCGTAAACAGATAGCTAACACTATTAGCAATAGCGATGTGTTTAAGTAAGAGGCTGCAGGCATACTACAGGAGATGGTTAGAGACTAAAGACATGATACAGGAAAGGGTCAGAGAATGCAGACAGTACAGGGGATGGTCAGTGACTGTAGACATGATACTAGAGATAGTCCGAGACTGCTTTCATACTACAGGAGATGGTCAGAGACTGCACTGGGGGGAAGCCAGGGAGCACGGGGGAGGCCTGGAGAACAGAGGGGCAGAGAGCACTGGGGGGAGCCAGGGAGCCCCCCCCCGAAAGAACAGGGGGGAGCCAGGGAGCACAGGGGGCTGGAGATAACGGGGTGGAGAGCACTGGGGGAGTCAGGGAGCACAGTGGGTGGCCCGATGAGATCAGGAGCTCCTTTTCCTTCACGGTCATAGGGCAGCTGGGTAGTTTCTACCCCCCCCCCGACTGCTGAACTGAATAGGCGGACTGTGTGAGTGGCACGGGCTGATGGCATTCAGCCCAGTTACTACAGCTGCTTTGGGCCTCCATGGACATGCGGTTCGGAGGTGCCTGCTGACAGCCCCCCAATGTGTGGCACCCGGGGTAGACTGCCTCCCCGTTGGTACGCCACTGGAGAGGGTGTCTCGCCTGCCCTCCACCTTACCCCCTCACTGGCCCTTCCAGGAAGGGAACTCTTAAGGTGTCAGCAAGACATTTAGGACAATTTCATGCTCCCAACTTTGTGGGAACAGTTTGGGGATGGCCCCTGTGATGGGAGACACTTTGAGAGAGGGGTACATGGAACCCAGCTTCCCTTAGAGGGTTTAGGAAACTTCTTTTTCAGCTCCCCAGGCCCCTCTTATGTGTAAGGTACCCTGTGTCTGTTAGGGGCACAGGGTGAACTGAGAATCCCAGTTTGGACTGCCCTAACCAGACTCTCAGTACAACCACACTGGACTCAGGATTTTGTTTTACCCCTGAACCAGCTAGGTTGTCTACATTATGTTTAGAACACTGACATTGGATATTAGTTTCCTCAATTGTGCTTCCCGCTGACAAAGTTGGCTGCGTGCCCAGTTTAGGTTTATAAGATGTATTGATATGTTTGGAATGTACCATGGTATTGGATGTAAAGTTTACCCCACCCTGTGTCTCTATACCAACAAGGAGGCGAAATTGTCTCCAGAGATATATACTTGTGTCTGTTCTTTAATAAAAGTCTTAATCTTTATCCACCCTACATTGAGTTATGGATAGGGACTGGGTGGACTAAGGGATATTGGACCGTGCTGGTACCGGGCAAGGGAAGCTTATACAGTGGACATACTTCTCAGGAGTACGGGGGTCCATCACAGCCCCTTCCTGTTCCAACATGACTGCACACCAGTGCACAAAGCAAGGTCCATAAAGACATGGATGAGAGAGTTTGAGGTGGAGGAACTTAACTGGCCTGCACAGTCCTGACATCAACCCAATAGAACACATTTGGGTTAATTTAAAGCAGAGACTGCAAGCCAGGCCTTCTCATCCAACATGCGTGTCTGACCTCACAAATGTACTTCTGGAAGAATGGTCAAACATTCCCATAGACAAACTCCTAGACCTTGTGGACAGCCTTCCCAGAAGACAAACATCTTTTTATAGCTTGTATAATAACTGTAATGTAAATCACAATTATGTGTACCTCAGTATTTCAATGTGTATTCCTATAACAACCTGCTGAATATCTCTGCTTCTGTGGACGTGTCAATGGCCCGGAGCTTGGAAGGTGGAGTCATGATGTCACCGAACTCCACTCCCAGCTGTACATGCCTGACTTCAAGTGCCACAATACAGAGGTGCTGAACATCTACTAGTGGAAGAGCCAGAGGAGGTAGAGGGAGGGATCTATGTGCATGTGCTGTGTGTGTGGCTGCGGGAGACTCACCCCCTTGACTCATGCTCATGTATGGGTCTCTTCATTAGGTCTGTCAATCACAGCAGAGGGGGTGTGGCAACACTTTTTTTTAATGTTTTGGATTTTTTACTGTAAGAAACTGGCGAGGATTACACATGATAGAATACACCTTTCCCGGCCACACTGAAGACAGATGAGTTCTGCTGCTTTGCTCAGTAAGATAGAATACTCATTTTAATTTAGATTTTTGGGGTTTACAACCACTTTAAGCAACTAAACACTAAAGGCCTACTCTCCACTAGAAATGGGCTTGGGCTTGTTCGATATCCCACATGTCCGATCCCGCCAGGAAGCCGGCACTTCACACGGCTAATCACAGGCAGTGAGACATTTACCGGTCCGCAGCTGCACAAATCGGGAAATGCCTCACTGCGATTAGCTGTGTGCAGTGTCGGCTTCCTAGCGGTATCGGGCATGTGGGATTTGAAACACACCCGAGCCCATCTCGACTCTCCACTATAGGATTCTGTTCTCAGACTATATGTAGAAGAGATTGTCCAACATCCAAGACATGAGTATTTCATAGTCAAAAGGGCACAGATGATCAAAAGATAAAAATCCCCAAATTCTTCTTTGAAACACTGAATAGGGTTCTGCCTTTCAAGCTTTTCTTTAAAATGTTCATTGATGGCGCATGCTCCAATGCAGTCATTATTACCCTTGTTGATCTTTTGGATTTTTAACCTGAAATAAGCATGTGCATATTAGGAGTTTTCAAATCTGGCATGTACATGCTTGTTCCAGGTCAGACTCTCACCAAGTCAAGTAGTATAAAAGGAGAAGCATAATAGCATGGAGCCCAAAGATTAAAAAACAGATGAGCAAACACAGATTCCATATTTTTTAGTGTGAACAGTTTGGTAAACAAAAGACGACAACAATAAATATTAATCAAGTAACTTTATTTCACATTGTTCCATTGTTGCACCAACTAATATGAACATCTGGTAAAGAGATCATCATAATAGTTATTTTGCATGAATGAGGCCAGTAATACACGCATATATTAAATTCAACAATTCTGCTGGTTGCCCAGAATAGAAAATGTTTGCAGAAAACACTGCTTTTATTATCAAGGTCAAACACTGTACAACAAACCAACTAATCTACACAGATAACTCAGAAAAGCTTGTTATGTTATAATGGCAAACTGAACGGAAGGCAATGCACCTTTATACAAGTTTATGCATATGCAAACATATACATACATCATAATTCTTTTTGCCTCTTATTGTCTCAAAAAATAGGTTAAAAACAACAACACTGTATGTTATATTCCAAAAGCCACAACCAATTCTAGAAATTCAAAACTGCAAAAATGCCCAGTACAAAGCTAACATTACTATCATTCTTTAAGTAGAATCTGTTTTCTTTACTAAAACATAAATATTTTTACCTTTTATTTTCTTCTGACATTCAAAATTGTAGTCAATATGGCTGAAATATTATTTAAAAAGCATGTATGTACAAATAGTGTTTAATACATAAAGTATTTGGCATAATTATCACAATCATACTGCATATGCAAGCCTGTTCATTTGATTTTCAGTGGAATATCTTAATAAAGTTAACCAGTTATGTACAAAAATACTTGAACTTTTACTATAGAAAAATGTCACCTGCTAGCAATTCTCTTGGGAAAATATATTAAAAAAGTGGTCAATCTCTTTCATTCAGACGGGTTGTAAATGCAATATACACACTTTACCAAAAATCATCTTCCTGGCTAAAAAAGGAAAATAGTTTACTTTATTGATTGGACAGGAGGGTTTAAATGCATATTCTGAGAAATGCCACAAACTTCAAGACAAGAGAACGATGAAAGCAATTGTGTAAGGTGCTTTGTTCTTGACAGAGATGTAAAATGATGTGCTGGAACAGGTGGCATGTCTGTCTGTTAGGGACATTAAACTAATACAGTAAAACAGTAGAAAAGCAGAAGTAAGCCATGCACATATTTCTAGGAAAAAATGAATGACAGTGGGACAAAACAAACTGCTCCAGTAAGAGTGTATGGTAGAACAATACACTATTAGGGTTTACTTCTTATTTTTGTGCTGTGCTATGATTATTGAAGATGGTCCCCAACAAAATCACACAATCAGTGCAATGTAAAGCTCTACTAAGGCCCAGTACAAAAACGTATAAAAAGTAATGGGCTGCACTTTAAAGGAAGGTTGGGAAAATAGACCACATGCTGTGAGCCAACATAGGACAAAATGCTTAAGTTTGTTGAGCTCAACTATCTACTCATATGCAGCATACACACGGTTGGAATTTCCAACAACAAATGTTTGATGCGAGCTTGTTGTCAGAAATTCCGACCGTGTGTAGGCTCCATCGGACATTTTTTGTCGGAATTTCCGACAAACAAAATTTGAGAGCTGGTTCTCAAATTTTCCAACAACAAATTCCGTTCTCGTAAATTCCGATTGTGTTTACACAATTCCGACGCACAAAATTCCACGCATGCTCGGAATCAAGCAGAAGAGCCGTACGGGCTATTGAACTTCATTTTTCTCGGCTCGTCGTATGTGTTGTACGTCACAGCGTTCTTGACGTTCAGCATTTCCAACAACATCTGTGTGACTGTGTGTATGCAAGACAAGTTTGAGCCAACATCCGTCAGAAATAAATCCAGGATTTTGTTGTCGGAATGTCCGATCGTCTGTACGCGGCAATACAATGGCCAAAGGTGGATAGGGATGGGCTAAATGTCAAGCCATTTCTATTAGGGTCACATTGCTGATTTGGCAAGACCGCTGAGTTACTATTTGCTAATAATTTATGTGCAGGACTCTGCACAGTGTGTCTTTTTCACCATGTAGTTCACTTGCCCTAATCTCTCAGTATGTTACTAGATCATATTGAAATAAAATGGTAACAACTAGTGATGCCAATTAAAGAAGGTTCAGTGTGTAAAATGCCAAGTTAAGCACCTCATAGTTGTTTCTTTTCTTGGATGGTGGCCAATGAGGGCACACTGTGTATATCCAATGTCATAAAATCCTCTGGTGGTTTCCTCATATTGCCTTTCCCACAACAGCATATGAAGAAAGCGACAAGAGGGACCTTATGACACCAATCTAAAGACCGACACTGCATATAAGTATGGATTTCCACACAAATCTTTTAGCAATACTGTACACCCTATGGTTAGGGTTACATGGGGGAGGTTAATCTCCTGCTACTCAGAGATTAAATGGCCTGTTAGCAGTCACCTCATTTGTAGCACTCTGAAATCAATATGTTTGCTAATGAGATGACTTAAACAAGTGGTTATGTTTCGCAGTAGCAAGAGATTAAAACTGCCTATGTAGCTTTAGCTTAAACAAAATGACAGTAACAATCTTGGTTAAAGCTAGATTCAATAATTGCAAAAGATTATTTCAGTATATAGTACCTATATTTTTTGTGTGTGTGTGTGTGTGACAGGTGATGGGCATTATGGTCTAGGGCCAGCATACTGCTTTAAAGTGATTGTAAGCCTTCCTTTTTTTAAAATAATAAACATGTTATACACACCTGCTCTGTGCAATGGTTTGGGACAGACCTGATCCTCCTCTTCTGGGGTCCCACGCAGAAACTCTTGGGTCCACCTGTGGCGAGTGCCCCCATAGGAAGCTGCTTCCTATGGGGGCACTTTTGGGGGCTCGATTCCAAGCTGCGCTGCCTGCATCTATACATACAAACCGTGTAGCTCAGCCTCTCCCCCCAGCTCCTTCGTCACAGGATTTGATTGACAGCAGCGGGAATCAATGGCTCCTGCTGCTATCAATCTGCCTTGTTAGGAGGGAGAGAGACGCTGCTCTTGGGCACAGCACTGGATTGAGATCGGGCTCAGGCAAGTATAAGGGGGGCTGGAGGGGATCCTGCTGCACAAAAGTTTTTTTTTACCTCAATATAGAGAATGCATTAAGGTAAATAACCTTAAGCCTTTAGAACCAATTTAAAATGGTGTGTCACTGATGTCTAGTAGATGACTATTTTTTAAAAGAGTAATGACTATACACATTTTGGACAGGGTAAAAACAAAAGTATGCTAATAGGAAGAATGTTAGAATTTAACACACGTTTGACTGCATTTATATTTATTGTTTAACATAAGCATATTAAACAATATTTTACTTAAATGTACTTTTTTTTAAATATTATTGCTTAGAAAACCAAGTCTTACCCTGGGTGGATTATTGTTGCATTGCTACGTATACCTGACAATATCACAAAGCACTCAATACAACAGCTCCAATGCTTACGAAGAAATACAAACTGCAGAGAAATAAAGTTCTCTGGGTAAAATAATGTCCACCTTGTTTTACTACTACCGACCTATAGAAAAATAGAGTGAAAATAAATCCTACATTAAAAAATTATTAATCTTCCCTTCGATAAACCTTTTTCTTAATGCAATTGCTGCTGTATTTTATATTTTCCACAGCACCCACATAGTATAGAAATTGTTGATGACATCAAGTTTGCTTGCAATGCAATTATATATTATCTAAGAAATCTTAGTTGACTTTTTATTCTTTGTAACATTTAACTGGTATCTATCTATTAAGATATAGTGTTTATTTTTGGCAATAAATTAAAATGTATGTGTAGGAATAGGGAAGGTTTAAAACCTATGTCAGATAATATTTCTTTTGCTATCTGTGTACCATTAGGGAAATTTCTCTTCTATTTCTGGTCCATGAGACCCAATAGAAAGTTATAGGAAATCTCCAAAACTGAGAGGAGTTCCCCTCTTACACAGCTGTCAGGTAATCCCACTGGATGATTTCC